>NC_046168.1:60139528-60245374 GCF_011064425.1 Rattus rattus
TGGGTCCTGCAAGTTGAAGATCCATTTTCTGTTAGTCCCTCTTTCTTATGTGGGACCACTGAGAAGAGGACGCATGCAGACACGTAGAAGAGCCATCTTTGAAGTAAGGATAGAGGAAGCCCTCAGTGGGAACCAGCTCTGCGGCCACTTTTAACTTGGGCTTCTCAGACTCCAGATGATGAAAATACATTTCATATGACCCAATGTACTCAAAATGTACTCAATATACTCAGTGTACTCTAACACAACCATTGAAACATCAGTCGGCCTTGGATTTTATTGTTAAAACAATTCTTTCATCATTTCTATAAATATCACTGACACAGGAAAAACATATTATCAATGTGACTTACATGCTTGGAGGATGGCAATGATAGAATTTCAGAAGCGTGCACACTTCTGATCTACCAAAGACTGAAATACATTTCTTTATTGGCAAGAGTTTTATTTTTATAGTTGTAAAGTTCTTAAATAGTTTTATACCTTCCCTTTGCACCATTTCAATTTATGGACCAATTAAAAAATAACAGGAACTCTATAGTTTTTAATATGGTAATTAAAATTTAGGCATTCACATTTTAATATTAATATATTATTAATTAAGATTGTGCTTATTTGTTTTCTGTATCAGTTCTTAGATCTGCTAAAATTCATTATTGAATAAGCATATGTATCTCTCCACACTGTCATCAACTTCTAGATAGTTCTCAAAAGGAAGCAATCTTGATAATTCAAAGTTGATATGACATTTATCCATCTCTCCCTAGGCTTTGTCCTATCATTTTTTTATGAAGCACATGGAGTATTAGGCACTCATGAGTAGCATGTACAATAGACCAAGTAGGGACTTTGAGTCACTCAACTGTCTACATCAAATCTGGGAGTTCCATGAAACTCTCTATGTATTGGCTTATTTATTTTGTTTTCTCTCTTAGTGTCTTGGCCATAAGTGGAAAACAGTAATTGTGGAATGCATTAGCATAACAATTATCCTTCTATTATTACCTGTGATGCCTAATTTGAATGAAGTTTGCCCGAATTTACGCTACTGCCTCTGTCTATGTAACAGTCCTTAAATTTCATTTGTATCTATAGTTGCCCTTATTGTCAAAGACTACCCCACCATCAGGCCATCTAATTATACTCAGATAAAGAATGTCTTAAGTAAGTTTGTACTGCTCATTTTTCACTGCTACCATATGGAAATGGAGGTTTGTGATCACAGTGACATGGAGACATGATTTTAGGCTAAATTAAGTCAGGAACTTGGCTTTAACACATCTGTGAGGGGCTTCTTCCAGTTCTAAGTTCTCTTCACGACTACTTTCTGTAGCTGAAATCATGGTTGTTACGGGCAAATTCCTAGCATCTAAACCATTCTTCTAAATGTCTACATGGATCATGAGAGGCAATGTTATGCTTCAGGCCAGCATTTGTGGCTAGTTCCAGCTGGTTATGGGAATCCTATTTGTATTGAAGATAGGATTTGTTTCACTACAAAATTATTTATTTTGGCATCTACTATGTTCTGATCGTTCCTCATCTTGAAAAATACAGTTTTTGTCAATGACTTTCATGTATCCTGGATATTTTTTAATCTAATTTTTTTTCTTATATAGGTGGGGGAGGTGGGAGAAGAGGAGGAGGGAAAGGAGGACCCAAAGGAAAAGATAGAGACTGGAGATTAACTAGGAACATAAAATCAGCAATCTAAGGGTATGATAGAATTAGTTTTAACAATCTAAGCAAGGTGAACTGACCATCTGTGGCTGACAAGAGCTGCTGACAGCACTTGAAAGGAATTGCACATAGCGTACTTCATGGTGATATTGTCCAGAAACACCCAGACCACATGCTAGCCCAGGAGGAGTTTGACTGTGACAAGACTCAGACTCAATTAAATGCTGTCATTGCAATCTTAGCTGTTAAGGGTAATGTCACTAGTGTCTGCCATTTTTATAATTTCAGGCTGCAAATTCTTTCTCAATAGATCTTTACATTCTTTTTACCCTTTTAATTTACTCTTCAAGACTCTCGAAGTGTAATTTTTCTGTATTTTGTGTAGAAGTTTGTGAACTTTTATTGTAACTCTCATGTTTTAGTGGGTAATTAGTAGAGTACAGGTTTTCCTTTTGAAGTATATCCTTCAATGGTTTTCTGTGTAATTATAGTTGTCTACACACCACACACATGCACACACATATTTCATACAAATAGACATATACAAATATACATATACATGTACATATACACAGAACATTTAGTTTTAGAAAATTCTGACTACCTACAAAGAAGCCCCATGTCCTTCAGCCCTACCCTGTTTTCCTCCTTTGCTGCCAACCCTACCGGCTATAAGATACCAATTATCTGTTTCCTATCTCTGCATATTTCCCTGTGTAAGACACTTCACTTGAAATTAGAGACATCCATTTGCCTGTTTAAACTTATTTCATTAGCATATTTCAGGGTTCTTCCTTGTTGTAGCATACATTAGAACTTTACTCCTTTCCATGGCCAATTAGTATATTATTGTACAAATGTAACATATTTTATTTATCTGTTTACCAATGTATGAGCACTTAGATTAGCCTAACCTTTTGTCCACATAAATAATTCTGCTCTATTCATCTGACTATTTCTGCTCTCTATAGTTATGTACAAGTTTTTTGTTTGGACCTATGTTTTCAATTTTTTTTGTGTATATATACACCCATGAGTGAAATTTCTGGGCCTGATATTAACTCTGCGTTTAATGATTTGATAACCATTTTCCATAATTACTATATAACTTTCCATACCACCAGAAAAGCAGGGATGTTGCTATTTCTTTACCTTCATGCCAACCCACTGACCTAATTAGCTAATTCTGAGTCTATCAGCCTTGAATGTAGAGTATGGTATCTCTTTGTAGTTTTTATTTGCATATCCTTCTTGACTAATGATGGTGAGCATGTTTTCATGAGCTTAATCCTTTGTCATTTGTGTAGTTCATCATTCTCAGAGGAGTTTCCTCTAAACCTGTGGCTCAGGTCTTAATTTCCCTTTCCTTACTGACTCTAAAGTCTTTGGTATATGTATGTGTTGGGCAATTGTCTCTTTCACAGAAGAGACAGAAAAGAGTATGTGGCAGACTATTTGGGGCGATATGAGTACATCTGTCTGGTGCAAATGGGAAACGTGTGGTGTGTGTCACTAAGCCCTGATACTGATCCTAAGTCCTACATACACCCTGCCTTGTACTAGAGGTAGTGCTTTTCCTTCCCACGCACCTTATTAATTCCACGGTTAACACCACATGAGATGAGCAGTGAATGTCAGTCCCACACAGTGAGAGTTAATTTCTAAAAGAGATGGGCTGTACCTTAGTCATTTCCTATCCTGCCTATTTTTATACGCTATTTAGCAGGACGTAAAATTAGAAAACTGTGTCAGATATGTCTCTTTTAAAGTATGATTTCAGATTTTTATTCATGTACATGATAAGTATTGTGCCAAATATTCAGTGATCTGGATGATTCTGTCTCTAGCTGTGATGTACGAAGGTATGGCACTCGAGAGATGATTTGCTTCTAAAGGTAACTCTTCCAAATCCAGATTAGTGGCCTTTGTAAAAGATAACTAATTATGAGAGATCGTTCCTTTTACCAAGTGAAGTGTCAGTGGGAAAGTAGGTTTCTGCAGCCTGGACAAGGGTTCTTGTTACAGCCCATTATGCTGACACCCTGATTATGAAACTATGATCTTTGTAAAAATTATTTTTCTGTTGTTTATTGGTTAATCTTGTAGTGATAGCAGGGCAGATAAATATCCATTTTTGGCCAAAAGCCCTTCATAAACAATTCACACTCTCCAAGTCTTCTCTCTTATTTAGTCTACATTCTCTTGTATTATGGTTATTGTGGGTATAAACTGTTAACTGCATTATATGTGAGATTGGACAAAATGTTCTTAATTATGACATAAAGATTATGACATTGACATTTTGTGAAACACAACTTTGGTTACTAGTATGGGTATGAATAAACTGGGCAAACTCAGAGCAATATCCAGTGAAGATTAAGCAATTCCTAATGAAAATTATGGCTAAATAATTTCCCCCTATTTGTTATTAAATACTCTTAACAAAGTTCAACAACAACAACTTACATGACAAAAAATACTGAAATTCTCACTGGTTATCACAGTTGAAGTTTCCTTGATTAATCAATGTTAAAGTCACTACAGATCTTCCCAGACTGTCTAATAGGCTGTAGTTAAGGAAACATTTAGCGCAACTACAAGGCTTTTGGAATCAAACCTAGTATTTACTTAAATTTAGATAGTAAAGACAGGTAAAAATCTGCAGTATCAGCAGTAAAGATATACCAATTTAGTTCAGAATTAATTGCAACTTACTGTATAATTTCTGTGGAAGTTTCCTGCCTAGCTAAAAGTTATTTTTAATTCACAGTTAACGGGTGTATCCAATTATTTGTTCTTGCAGGTCAGATGCATGAACACATTCTGTAAGAAACAACATGATGCCATTGTAATCACGTCACAGAACTTTCTTCCTGCTAAGAAAAATAAACACAGCCCTTGTTAGTTTGCATCCGGTCTTTTTCAGAGGCGCAGGATTGAGAATAATTAGTCCAAGGGATGAAATTATGTAATTTGATTTTTCCTCCTGTGCGTTCCTACTGACATTTGAAGAGGTAGTGAATCGACTGCTGGGTGTTCAGTAATAACACTTTATCACAGACTTACAGTGTGTGAAAACAAAGGAATTTTTAAATAGCCGTGGATTTTGTGGGAGTGGGCTTTTTCCAGGACTGTCAGCCAGATAGAAGTGGGGATTGTGCAAATAGCACTACATTTCTCCTTTAGCGTGGTAAATGAGCTTCCCAGATACTTTGGGAATTAGGACTACACAGCATTATTATGCAGATGCACGAAGGAAGATAGATTGGAAGGAGGGACATTTTCATAGTTTTATTTTTAACATAATAATAAATGAAATTTTGGCTTCTCCTCATTTTCTTAGCAGACCACATTGCTTTCCACGGCATGCCTTTTGGTTTTCTCTTATTTGACTGACTTTTGTGGATACATTATGATAATCAGAATCTCCCCTAAATAAGAAACAGCTGTAGACTATGACTCCTATACTGCAGTCTCTCCCCCTACCCCTATGACACATTGTCATGGTATCCCAATGTTCACTTGAGGATATTTGGAGGAAGAATCTGTGAAAACATCACTAGGTCAATGAGCTTTGTCTGATAGGTCAATGAGTTGCTAGGAAGATTAGACCTAGTGGAGTTGTGCCCCGGGAAGCTCCAATTCCACACCTGGAAGGGAGTAGACTTTCCTTAAGTCATCTTTTCTGTATCTTTTGATACATAATGGAAACACACGTGTTGCCATGTGTTCTTCGTTAGTCTAATAGGTTCATGTAGCAAGAACCTTACCCTATTAATCCATTCTTTTATTCCCTGCCATTTTTGGTTACTGCTGTTATTTGAACTAAGCGTGACAAGTTATCAGGGCTCATATAGATCATACGTCCATAAGCATGATTGCTTGGCTGAACTTAGGGGGAGCTTAATACTATCTTAATGCTATTTTAAGGAAAGCTCAAGAAAGAGAAAATTTGTAATAAAAATAATATTAGAATTGACCCTGAGGATAGACAACTGGATGAAGTGAGTAGGATTTGCCATAGCACATTTAGTCACTGAGCCAAAGTTAGGGGAATGAATTTCTGAATGATATTAATGAGAAACTAATGATTAGGTCTGTGGTAGAATGGACTGTATGACTTATATTTGACATGAGCTATGATCTAGTACATATGAAATATTATATACAGGTATGCTATTAAATAAAAAATAACATGCTAAAATATTATTGTCTTTCTCAAGAGAATTTAAAATGCTTATTAACATTATTTACACTTAAAAAAGACTTTGAAAAATACTGACATTGTAAGCTGTTCAGAAAATTACCAGGAAAATAAACATGTACAATTAAGTCAGCTCCTAATAAGAAAAAAATAAATGATGGCTCACGTATATATCACACATGAAAGCTGTCAAAAATCAGTAAATAGAGCTTTAGTTCATAAATAAGTCTTCTTGGGATAATAATATATTAACCATTGGCATCAGATTTAAGACTTCTATTTCATATTCCTTACTGTAAATCCACCAGAGCCCAGCCTTTACAATCTATTTCAAACTGCCAGCACCTCTTCATTCTAAGTTCCAGTCCCCTAAATCTCACATATCTATTACTTGACCTGTCCCCTTACTGGTTCCTTTTAATGTGTATCTCTTCTACTCTCGCCTCACTGTGAACCCAACTTCATTCATGTTGGTCAGAGCATGCATGAACCTTCTAAGAACTTAAAATTATCTCCACCTTTCCAATTCCCTTAAACTAAAATCTCCTTTACACATCCTACAAATGCCTGTGAAACTTATCTTTCTAACCATGATGCCTTTGTATTCCATTCTTATGCCTGATAACATGGATCCTGCAGCTTTCTTAAATAGAACAAATCATTGTGTTTCCTATAACCTTTGTTTGAGAAGCTCTCTATCTGAAATTCTTCACAGCTCTTTTCAAGACTGAGTTGTCTTCTCATCATAGCACAACCACTGCCTTCTCAGGGGTTATATTTTTCTTTACCTAATGATAACCTAATTACTTCTTCCTATGATGCTGTTCATTTTCTTTCATAGTTTTTAAATAACTTATTTTCATCTACCTATGCATTCATTTTCATTTGCAAGTTCAGTGAATTGTCAACTACATTGAGGTAGAGTACACAGTCTTTTATAGACTATTATATCAAAAAATATCTGTTGAATCAATAACATGCAGCATTCATTGTCCACATTGAAACAATAATAATTCTCATATAGTAGACATTCTATGTGGCAATACAGTATTTAATCATTCTGTAATAGTTTTACTAATCTATGAGAATGATGCCGTTTTCATCTTCATTTACATCTCAAAAGTGGAGAAACTTGAAATTTAGTAACATTGGAACACAGGGTGTGAGGTCTGTGTAAAACTGGAAATTAAACTTGACACACTTGTTTCTAAAACTCCTGTGGGTAAATAGCATTAGCATAAAAGCATGAGATCAGGCTAAACCTAAATAAGAATGGTGTCGAGTCATGGAGAATAATAACAGTGATTGAAAACATGCATTCCCAGGTGGTAGACCGTTTTAATTGTGATGGAGTTTCTCTATTTTTCAGAATATGCTAAAGGTATTCAGAAAGGTTAGTAAACAGTCCTACAAAAGCATTGCTGTTGCTGTATGAATGAGGTAATTAAGGACTCATAGCTATGCAAAAATACCCTGGAAATAGCATGCAACATATAATGATAAGTTGAAGTACTATATGTTATACTAACATTTGTTTATAGGAAAAAATGCTGTCTAAATCAAAGTCAATCATCCCTTGAAAAAAATTCTGGTAAATCAATATTGTATTGCAATTGCAAGTGAACCAGCTGGCAAAAATCATCATTCTCAAATAAGACGAACAATAGAGCTATATGATTTGTTAATTTTTTAGTAGAACTAATCATATCTTTACATTCGTAGTAGAGGCCAAAATTCTGTAAAGTATTCTCTGATGAGGCTTGGAAGATTTACAGAGATTACTAATGGAATAAAATAGCAAGAGTAGGTGAGACTATTTACTGTAAAGAAATTAATGAACTAAAGAGAATAAAATGAAATTCATGTTCTTGGAGGATATAAGTAAGTGGAACTCTAGTTTCGTTAAAACATTCAGGAATATGTGACTGGAAGAAATCTGTGACCAGAAGAAAGCTCCCGAAGCTTAAGTGTAACTTTGAGAAAAGAAAAAAGAAAAAAAGAAAGACAAAGGGTTTTATTGTTTACCTGGCAACAGACATATACTTGTTTTCCAGAAGTCCCCAAGCTGGGAATATAAGGAATAAAACAACTACTTATTTATTAAAGGGGAAGTATTGACTATTATCTTTCTTTTGTTATTTCTGCTGAAAAGTAAAAGCTACCTACCACAACCATGTTCTCCACAGGATTGGAAAGCCATGAACCCAATATATAGATGTGTTTAAAACCCAAAGCTTAGACCCTACTGAAAATGAAACTAGAAGTCTTAGAACCAGATGTCTTTCTTCTGGGTAATTCTGCTAGCAAAATATTGGATTATATAATATCCCAAGGACTATTTAATGCATGGGACACAACTCCAACTACAGTGATGAGCACATGAACATTGATGTATGACAGAATAATATGCTATGCAGGTTTATAGACATGAATAACCTAAAGCTGTGGTCTCATATTAATACTATATATGTGTGTATATATATGTGTGTGTGTATATATATAATCTTATATCAATACAATATAATTTTGAAGACAGGTAAGTTATGAAATAGATTCTCATCAACTCCATTCTGTGCATTTGAACAGGTCATTATAGGCTATCAAAACTTCTTTGATTGCTGCAGCAATAAAAAATACTTATATAATTAAGTGACTATGTTATTGTATTCTATTAAATGGAAATTACTCATATGGCCTCCTGCATAAGCTCTCTACCACATGTGAGAATTGGCAAACCAAACTTTAAATATGAACACATCACCACCACCACCACCACCACCACCACCACCACCACCACCACCACCACCACCATCATCATCATCATCATCATCATCCTTTTTATTTTTTTCTTTGCATTTTGGCTGCCAAGAATGAAGAAATAGATTAAATTTCTATACAAAAATTTCAAAGGAACAATTGTGGGAGAGTATGCTAAATTTCCTTTGAAAAGTAGAAGATATGCACCCTTAAGTTTTTGTTCCATCCTAATTATAATTTACCAGAGATAATATACAGCTTGTTCTGTAGAGGAATGCGTGTTATGAAGTCTATGTGCCCTAGCCGACCTTATTCTATATTTACCTGACATTTCTGAACATCTGAGTTTACAATATCATAAGATTCAATATAGAAATAACCTCTTCTAGACACCATTTCTCTTAGATTAGTTTAATAGTCCTAACTTCATTGCTACCTCAGTTGCAGATTTTCAACTCGACATCTGCAACAACTAATTGCTCCTGTTTTTATTATTCTTCATAATATTGGACCATTGGCTTCTGATGAACTGAAATCTTCCCCTTTATCCACCTATGGAATACCACTGATCAGCACCTTGGACTACATTCAAGTCATTCTTGAATAATGGATTGACTATCATTATATAAAATATGACGGAGTGAGAGGAACATATACCCTACTCTCTCTACTGAGCTATTGATACAATAATGCTATGTAAACACCTACTGTAAAAGTTGATTTACAGCGCAAGTCATTTATCCTCAAGATCCTGATTCTTCAAGTTGATGGAAACTTTTGTGGGTACAGCTACTGAGATTGCAGTATAGAGTCAGCCCTCTTCTATGGACTTGTGTATGGTTAAAGAGTTCACAGTGCCATGACTGAGATACTCTTTCTGTCTCATGCTGACTGCAGAAAGTACAAGAGAGTCCCTTTGTATAGACCCGTGCCAAGCTCCACACATACTCTTGTCTTTCAGCATGTGTGTTGGGCACACCAAAAATCCTAGTGACAGAAATTACCTTCTAGCAGAAATTACCTTGAAAATGTTTGACGCAATTGATAATCCAACCAAGAAACACCATGGCTTTGAAAGTGATGAGATACAGAAGGAAGCATCCAATAGGGGATCTGACGAGGAACCTTGCTTCACTCACCCTACACTAGTCCCAGTTGTCTTGTGTCATTCTTCCCAACATTTGTTCTAGCTTTACCCTCCCCCAACAGACAGTTACCAAGCTGTTATTGCTACTGTCTTATCTCTGGGTTAGCATGACTGTTTATAAAAGACATTCTAGGAATTCAAGGACTTGGGGTTTTAACAAAAAGTGAATTATCTAAAATAACATATTGTACCAGGAGTCTTTGAGAAAAGTATATGTTGCCTTTAATAGGGTTACGTGCTTCTATTAAACAATTCTTCATAATTTTCAAATTTGAGTCTTAGTTGTGAGCAGGTCACCATGGCTTTAATGATGATATTCCAGAGTGATAGACACAGTAGAACATTTGTAGAATTTGAAATCAGAGATAAAAGGAAGACTGGCCCAGTGACATTTTTCTATCGACTTATAAATTTTAGGTGAAAACTTTCACACATAGACACCTTATTACGTGGCCTTTTACCTGCAAGCAGTAAACTGTTTGCTGTGTCAGAGAATTAAATGAGATGTCATCGCTGTATTATATTAGTCATTAAATATTTTACTTTTAACTTAAGAGTCTTCCAAATCCCAAATCCTGTAGTGCAGTGTGTCCCTCTGTGTCTAGTCTATAATAGTTCCCATGTTGTGCTTATTCTCTTTAATTATCGAATTAATAACCATTATCTTAATCAAGAGCTGACTTGTACTTGACTCTGTGCTTCACAACATTGTTTCTTCTTAAATATTATCTGATATGTTTGTGTGGCCATACCCCCCATTCTATAAGGAACAAAACTATGACATTTAGAGCTCAGGTGAATCACCTTTCTCTCATACCTAGTAGGCAGCAGCTAAATCAAGAGTAAAAACGAGCTCAACTCAAAGGCATGCCCTTGTTTCTTATTCAAAGCTGTCGCTACTCATGACATTTTTTCATCTTTGATTCAGGGACTGTCACCAATTAAAACTCTCAGGCACCCAGTTTTAATCCCTGATGTGGCAATTGCCAAGTCCTATCTCTTCAGTTGTAAAACTATGATTAATAGTCCCTGTCCTGTGCAAATTGTTTCACTGCTGTGAAATTTCATGCAGAAAGGAGAGAGGGAGCTCACAGCAAAATCTCCCGTGAATATGTTGTCAGTACTGCAAAACTCCACAACCACTGTAATGACTTGTTTGTGTGGAGCACAAACCTAGAAGAGTCTTTGTTTTGATTTGACATTTTCCAGTAGTAAGGAAAAAGCAAACACATAAACAATGTGGGAGGGAGTGCAGAGAAAGGTATTTCTTAGAACAGAATCCATTCCTTGTTCTACTCTGAGAAGCATCAAACCAAATGGAACAGAGAATGTTTAAGAGCAAGATGACCGCTCTAAATGCTACTCCAGTGATTTATCTCAGTTCCCTATTTGATGTTGACATGTTGCTTTTCAGAATGAGGGGTGACACAGCCTGATAAATTCTATCATATTCCTTAATAGGCAATGTTTGATATCAGGTGACCTATTGGCTATTCTTGGTTGTCAACTTGACTACATCTTGAAGTAACCAAAAACCCAAGCTGGTGGGCACACCTATGAGGGACCCACACTAAATCTGTGCCATACTTTTTTTGTGGCAGCTTAAAGGACATGAAAGAAGGGAGCTATTGTTTTGGCCTGCTTGGCCTTGTTCTCACTTGCATGTTTTTTTTTTATTCAACACTGGAAGTAGAGCCTGCTTCTTCTGGACTCCAGTATGTACTGAAGTCAAGCTGAAACATCTTGTGGACTGAAAAACTACTGGATTCCTGGGCTTTCTGTTAGTAGAAGGGCACTGGTGTATTAGTATTACATAACCTGTAAGCCACTCTAATAAATCATATACCTATATAAGAATACACATATACACAGACACACACGCGTGCGCGTGCACACACACACACATACACACACACACACACACACACACTCCATCAGTTCTGCCCTTTTTGTTCCAAAGAGTTAACTGCTATCACATAGAATATTAATGGTTCTCAGAACATTTCTTACTGAGCCTTTGAGCCTGACAGTGCACCAATCATGGACCCAAAAGGTTTATATTTTCTGAAAAATTTGGCAGTAGTAGATTTTTGCCTTCATATCCAAAATGCTTCATTTACAAATTTGGAAATGAAAATATAAGGGATTTATGACAACCTTTTTCAAAACCTCCTCTTCCCTTTCAGTTTCAGTCTGTGTTTATATCACAGGAACAAGAACTAGAGGACAAATATCCCAGCTCTAATAAGAAGAAACATGTTACCCACTTAATAAGCATGTCTGTGGACCTTACACAGGCATTCTTTTTCCTGTGGGCACAGCTGGGTTATTTCTATCATCAAGTATATTAATATTTTCATATCACTCGGATTTATTCATGGGGTTACTATGATCTTTGCACTAATGCCATGATGCCTTTACATATTTCTTTATTAGTAGTCCTATATTATGAGTCTCACTCATTTCCAGCTACCAGTTGTCCCTATAGTACAGTCTTTATACAAAATTTCCCAGGAACCTGTTTTTTTATGGAAAATAGGTTCATTTTCTGATTTCTGTTTTTCAGCTCTATCTATGCTTACTCATCGATGATCAGCTTGCAATCTCTCACTCATGTCTCCTCAGTGGACCTCACCAATCTTGTTGCTGTTACTGTTGTTGTTGATGATGATGATGGTGATGATGGTGATGATGCTATATGAACTGAGTTGAAATCATCACCTTGCCCCCAACAAATTTCCAAGTTAACACCTACTTTTTGATAACTAAATATTGTTTGAATTTTCAATACACAGAACTTAATTTAAAACTAGCTTAAAGAAGTTAATTAGCTTTTACTTTAAAAGTTCAAAATGTTATTTTGAAGACTTTGTTTCTTGGGGCTACCCTTGAACTCCCAATGAGTTGGAAGCCCAGGCCTGCTGACATTGTGTAGTCTTACACAATTGAATGGTCAATTCTTTGTTACCTTCAGTAAGTAGAGCCAGCACTAGAAAAAACCATCTTAGCTTGAGAATTCTAATCAAAGCAGTTTCACCCCCATGTGCTGCCTTTCCAGAGAAAATTTGTTTGTGTATCCTTTGAAAATAAATTGGTATTTGTGGAGCAGTGTATGGGTTCCTAAGGGGAAATGTTTCAATGAAAAGTCATTGAGCAGTGTGGGTATTTTAATTAATGTTTTACTACTCTACAGATATGCAGTGCTATCTGTGATAGTAGTATGATTAGTGTTATATAGTTGTGAATTATGATGTAAAATATTACAAATCATATTATTACTACTAATAATGTGGTAGATACACATATATGATCACCTCATGATAAATAAAACTTATTCAAGTGCTGAAATTTTCAGTACAAATAAAGATAGTATTGCTTGGAAAGTGCAGTATTTGCCTGAGGCAGTGTAGACTTGCCTGCAAGATAAAATCATTTAGTGGCTGAGAGCTTAGTAATATTATGTCAGGGATGGCTTTGTCTTAAAGTAGATCAAATAAATGTTTTGGCTAAACTCTTTTGTCTGGTTTTACCCGATGCTAGCTCAGTTTCTCATATACTGTTCTTTTTTCATAGTCCAGATAAGCTCTACTATTTCCCCCTTGTAGATATTTCTATGTTAAATTATCTATGTTCTTCTTCCTTATTCCAGGGGATATTTTTACCACACAAAAGTAAAATGACACAATCACTGAATTATCTGTCAAAAGTTCAACAATATTTAAAAGAAAGTGTAAATTCTTGCCCCAGTGTACTATTTCACTTGCTGAGGACAGATATTCCTTTGTTTCTTGTATCTTTCCCAGTCACCAGACTATGACAAGAAAGAAAAAATTCCCTAGCTCCATGTTCATGAAAAAGTCTTGAATTCAAAGTTTAATGTCAAACTATGGTCTCAGCACAGTTGACTGATGGTCCTGTCCCTTTTCTCTCCTGAACCTGTTGTAATATTGCAAACATGAGCACGTAGAAGCAATGAGTGGGGGAATTAAACTGTTCTAATTAAAGTTATTACATTTTTAAAAATATAATGACCACTCTGTTCTGCTATATCATGGCCTTTAGTGTGTTTAGTTTTAACCTTTGTAGGGTGGAATTAATTCCTCTAAAGGGGACCAATTTGCTTGTTTATACATTAACAATCATGTTTAATCAGCCATCAGTCATGTAGTACTTGTTTTGAATCCTGTAAGTTTGCTATTTCAACACCTCAGGTTTCTCAAACTGGTTTGTGGTGTTTTTGTTTTTTTGTTTTTTTTAGATCTAAAAATGAGAAATTAGTCTTTAGCTTGACCTCTCTGAGCAGGACCCGACATTCTTCTTCAGCACAAGTATCTGTTAAGTGTTCAGTTTATTCACAGGCAGATGCTCGGGTTACAGGACTATTTCATAGCCAGTGTGCAAGCATTCTCAGCACTGAAATGGAAATGGTAGGTCTTACTAACAGGAACTGGAGAGTCCATTCTCACCCCCTGCCCCCTGCGGCCACCCCCCACTACTATGAGAACTATGTCTAACCTCAGACATCCATGGGGCCACCTCCACTACTGTGAGACCAGTCTAACCTCAGACTTCAATGGACAGGATCCTGACTGATGCCTCTAAGTTTCGTGTCTCTCTCACCTGGCCCAGATTCTTACACATAATGCATTCAGTGATTCCTGTGGAGTTCAACTTATACCCACCACTTCCATTTGCCCGTAGAGTCCTAAAGACCTTCTAGAGTGGCTTCCTGCCCCTTCCCCTGAGCCATTCAAATACAGCACAAAGACGAAACAGTGGAGCTTATCCATTTATATAACTGACCTTCAGAGTTTCCTGAACAAATGATTCCAGCTATATTTGTATTATCAAAGTTTGGGTTACAGCAGACAGAGAGCTTCCTGCGATGCAGTTATATTTACCACACAAATTTGTCAGCTTCGCTAAATGTCAGTATCTTAGGAGCACATATTTGAGCTCATTGATCTCACGGGCTCAAACTCTGTGAGAGATGAAGGTACACTCGTCTATATGATAGTCTGGGCACCATCTGAGTGATCCCTAAATAAAGGTGTCTTTCAGAGCTGTTGAAATACTCTGTCCAATTCAAACTCTAACCCTGCACTCTGTCGAATTTTGGCATATTTGCATTCACATACAATGGTAGGAGTTGCAATGTAGAGCTGCTCTGATGAACTGCACTACCCAAATGTTATTGTGTATAAAATTATGTATAATTTTCTCTGAGAAAAATTATGGGGATCCAGGGATCGTGACATCATGTTTTAGGTGTCCCTACTACCTTCATCATATTGGTTTCTGTTGTCAATGAACTCCCTGTGAGGGGCATAGGATTAGACCAGGCCACAACTTTCACAGTTCTAAGGTAAACTTGAAATGAAAACCATCCAATTCTAAGTGCTGTGGGCAGACCTGAGATATAAACCCACAGAAATGGCTGATCAGTCAGTTATGTGGAACAGTGTGTGATGTAAGGAGGGATTCTCTATTGCTCATTCTTAGTTTCTTTGGATGATGAGACAGTCAACCTTTTCTGACTCATGAACCTTGCCTGCTTTATAGAATGTTTTATTGTTCATTTTCTACAAAGTGCATTTAATTTAGGCTGATGTCTACTTTGCGGTCAATGAAATTTAGGGATAGAATTTAGAAAGTTAAAAAAAACCTAAACATTTAACACTACATTTAAGCAATAATAAATATCATTGGTAGATTATCTTAGTAGATTAAGTGAGATATAGGGAAAAATTTGCAGAGACCTCATGATTTCCAAGGACCTCAAAGCCTATGATTCCCATTCCTTATTAATAACCCAATTCTGTCAAAGAAATATCCATGTTTCAGACAGCAGGTGACTCAAGAACCAAACTTTAAAAACCACACATGGTATATTATGTTATCAATTAAATTGTGTGTGCCAATAGGATCAGATCTTGTTTCCAGACATTCATAGTCAATCTCTAGTCTGTTTTAGTCAGTTTACAATATATACAAAAGTACTATGTATGTATTTTAATGTCAGTTTCTCTGTAAGAATTAACTAAATACAGGCTGCGTTAAGCCTGCTTCCACGCTTAACTGTTCTATATTAATACCCACCATTTCTCATTATTCATGTTAGTAATAAATGATTCCATGTGCTCCTTTTATTCAGTTTTTCCATATTCCAAACACTAACACTCAATGGGAAATACTCACAATTTTACAGACCCACAGCCTTACATTTTCTATAATGTTCTTCCTCTTTAGATTATCCTTAGTCATGTATAAGTATTCTTTATACCTATTTGAGCTTGATATATACAGTGGTTTGTTTGTCATTTTGTCTGTTAAAGAATGGCTTGGTTACTTCAAAGGTGAACATAAGTATTTTGATTCATTTGAGAAACTGTCAAGGGACGCAATTGCTGGGTCATATTAGAATGTGTTTAATGCTATTAAAAACTGTTAGTGTCCCCCCACCCATTGTGCAAATGGAGCAGATGTTCAGCCCCAACCTTGTGCAGGTCCCTCAACAATTGGGCCCTGTTCCTTAAGCTATTGCCTGTCTGTGAAATCCTTTGCCCTAACTAGGCTGCCTAGTCTAGCCATTGGCATAGCCTTGCAGAATCTTGATGTGGGAAGGTTGGGTGAGATACTCAGGGAATCCTCCACCCTCTCAGAGGAGAAGGAGAAGGGAGCATGTGGGTGAGGACTGTGTGAGGGGGGAGCGAAAGAGCAGCTATGATCAGGTTATAAAGTGAATACATAAATTAATAGTAGACATTGTTAAGCAATAGTAGATGTCCACATCATTTTATAATACTTTTTATTCTTTGAAAGTTCATGCATTTATATAATGTATAGTGATCAGTCATATTCATCCATTGTTGCCTTCCTCTAAGTCCCCTCTCCCTCAAAGCTTCATATGCTCTTTATTTTCCTTTAAAATTATTTTGTTAATAACTCACTGAATCCAACTAGTGCTCCTCATATACACATGCATGTATCAGTGGGGCATGAGTGAATAGAAAATGCCACATACTCTTAGGAAAGTGCATCCCTCCTGTAGTTGCACTTCCAATATGGGTGAACCTTATAAATTCCTCCCACACCTAGGCCTGAATTTTGATAGGCTTGTTCTTGTACAAGTCTTGTGCATGTACCACAGCTACTGTGAGCTGTTGTATACTAATCCCATGTCATGCACAGAAGTCAGCCTTTTACCCCTTCTTCTTTCAACAAATTACCTTAGTTGTTTTGCACATGTTCCCAGTATCATTTGCTGGGAAGACCATTTTGCCTTTTTTTGTCTTTGATCTTTTGTCAAGTACCTATTGACTATGTTCATGTGACTTTCTGTTTTTGAGTTCTTTCTCGCCTCTTCCATTGCTCTATTTATTTATTTATTTATTTTTACCAATATCACACAGTCTTTGATGTCTGCAGCTTGTAGGCCTTGAGCTACTGTGGTTCCAGTTTGCTGAATTGGTTCTTTCCCCTTAAATATGGAGCTTACCATTTGGTAGGGCGTAATCTTTAAAATCACTTTATTCATATGAATAAAATAATTTGCTGGGTTTTAAATGGAATTACTCACATCCTGGAAGTATTCAAATATTCATTGTATTACCTATGGTCAGCCAAAACAGTTCCTTTGTTTAATTCTTTGACAACTTCTGTCAGAATTGAACAGATTTTTGGTATAAATTTAATCGGTAAATATGTCATTTAATTATGAGAAAATGATTTTTATGTAAATATCAAAATTATAACACATCTTAACGAAGAACACATGTTCCAGTGGCATGGTATATAAATGCTTTTACCAATTATATTCATAGGTGTTGCAGAGAGAGAAAAAAAGAACAACTTAACAATGAATAGAGTGTGAGGATATATTCTTCAAATCAAAAAGATTTAATGGTATAGATAAAATGGAAAAATATATTTATTATCTTTTATGTGCTTCGTGAAAATCACAATGAAGACCTACTATTGATTATTCAGTTTTTCCAGTCATTAGTTCATCTATTAATTAATTAAATATGTATTCAAAGCCTATCACTTACCACTAACGCAGCAAATTGCACTTTTTTGAAGAAATAGACTCTTATTAATGATTATAAAATAAGAACATTGGAAGCAGCCCAATTGGTATTTGTAGAATAAATTATGATTTTAAATGTGTACTTAGATATTTGCTAAAAGTTTGTCAGAAGAACAAGAGATATAAGTGGAAAAATACAGTAGTAATATTTTCAACAGATGTTTGTGGACCATCTACAGTTTTTTATATTCCTATTGCCCTGGTATTTATCACAGTATTATCTAGTGACCATAGATATCACACTGAGCAGAAAAGAGAAAGGAAGTACATTTGCACAGTGGAAGGCTATCTTTATTCATTGATGGCCCTCAGTAGGGTCCCTCTTAAAAACTGATTTTCTTGTCACAGGCCAGTCTCCATGGGAAATCCCCAGAATAAAGATTATGCAGTATGGAGATTAGACCTTGTTCCATGAGCTAAGGGCACAACTGAAAGCAACTAATGCTAGAAAATGAGGCTGAATGAAAAGAAGGAAATAAGAACGTCTTAAGAAAGGCCTTATACACTACACTTAAGAGCAAATGGATGTTGTAACGGAGTGGTCAGATGGGAGTGTTATGGCGAAATAACTTCTGAACAGTAATAATACTCACTCTGCTGTAAAGTAATTGTTGGTTATAGCTTAGTCTATTGTATGTTTCTATAACAAGATTCTTCCAGCTGGTACTTTATAAAGGAAATAGGCTTTGGTTTACAGTTTGTACTACACTTCAGACATCGAACACCATGGTGCCAGCAACTACCAGGAGCTTCATGCTGCACCATTGCACAGCACATGGCATCTTATGATAAAAGCACATGTTGAAGAAGGTGCCTTTGGCAATCAGTCCCATCATAATGAATCCAGCTTCTCAAAAAAAAATTAGCCTGCTCCCATATGGGAATTAAACTCAAATAGCATTTGTTGCATTAATTTCCACAAGGCTTTACCTGGAATTCTGCTTTGTTTTGGGGACTGTTCTCACCATGTACCTCTGGCTGTCCTGGAACTCACTATGTAGACCAGGATGGTTATGAACTCACAGAAGTCTGCTTGCCTCTGTGACAGGCAGGTAGGAAACTTTAAAGTTTCTATTTCCCTTCAAGGTTGTCATGTGTAGACATTGTTTCTAGCACATGAACCTTTGGGGACTGACTCTATTCAAGCATAGAAAGAGGTAGGACAAGATTTGGAACAAGAACAATGGGGTTCTTGGAATTGATTCAAGACTTCAGGATTTCCTGAATTAGGATAACCGTGTGGACATGGATCCAACATAGAGACAGACCTACAGTGCAGAGTGTTGAGGTTTGTCCTCTCTGGTAACAATCCATCTTTAAGTTTCTCTTAAGTCACCTTCTCTGTCTTGAATTTTTGTGTTTGATTTCATTTTCTGCTTTTTTTATTGTCTAAATAAATGACAGATTATATTTACTCTATCCCTGTGCTATTTTTGCGTTAATATACCCCATAGTTTATTTAGGCTGTCTGGTTCTGCAGTTCTGATGACACCCATCTCACATATGTGGGATGCTGACTTTCCTTATGTTTGATTATTTCTGTAATGCACTTTATAGCAAAACTAACTTTGCCTATATATTCATGTCAGCCACCTATCTCATGTCTAAAGTATTGTCTATAGTATCAATTTGTGCTTTCTAATTTTATGGCCATAAGGACTCAGTGGATACTGACATGTTTTGGAATTTCTTGACTTCTTGCTTTCGTATTTTGAAGCCACATTTCTTTATATTTCTGGCTAATTCCACATCATAGGACAAATTACCTCTAATCTTCTCCCTTGAGACCACCAGGCTAGCAACTGTGTTGCTACTCTGATGTTTTCCCCTTTCTGATATTTAAGAATTTCCCTTCACAGCATATGTATGAGCCCTCCCATCTGTTCTCTCACTGCATATTTCTACGAGCGTACTTTATCTAGTGTTCCAGATAGTCACAGGAGTTAAGTGCTGAGCTTCTGACAGACCCTCTGTGCAGAAATCAAGTTCACTATTCTGTCGGCATGCTGCATACAACTACAGTCTTGCCTTTAGCTCTCTGATGTCATGATTTAAACTGATAAACGTTAAGATTTTTTATTAGCATTATTTGGGAACAATGTAACTTGGAATTTTATACTTGAGAAGCCATTGCTACCTGAAATGAGTGTAGTAATGAACAATGAAAAATGGCTTTTAGTAATTAAATCTGGTAATTTGAAATACTTTAAAATGAAGGTTGATAGTAGGGGGCAGGAAAAGGAAAGGAATCAATTAAATAATCTATTTAATCTAGCTGACCTCCCACATAGAAGCATCACCAATAAATATGGTCATATGACAACACATTTGACCAAGTTTGTGGCTTTAGGGATTTAGGACAGAAATGTGTGAGGAGTACAACTGACTTTAGAGTCAGATAAGGAGCAGGGAACGTACATGGTTCTAAACAAAAAAATTATGCAGCCTTGACGGGACATAAATGAGCCCGCCTGAAGATGCATTGAACTTGATGGTGTTTTCAAGTATTCAGTTCAGAAGTTCAAAGCAACGGTCAGCAGTTTTCTAATTGAATTTAAGGCCTGGTCATCAAAAGGAAACCATGCATATACAGTATTGGAAACATAGCAAATGGTAGCTATGGTTAGTGAAGTTGTCTATCTTCGAAGAGGACCACTAACACAACTTTACTAAACCAGCATAATCCTAACTACCTCCTAAATTCACCTCACCAACGTTACTGTCCAATCTTAACTCAAGAAAGTAACACACCAATTAGGCATGTTAACATGGAAGAGAGAAAGCTCAGGAAGTCTCAACCTTAAAGAATCCCCAGAATGAGAAATAGTCTTTCTCAATGAAGAACATACAATTTGGTTTATTCGCTACTAGATGATGTACCCTCAAAATATATTCATAAAAGTAACATATGGACTGATAAGGGTGTGGGGTGGGTATAACAGCAACTAAACAATAGAGGGCTATGTATTTGAAGGAGGAACCTGGAAAATGCATGGGGGTCTTGGAGGGAGAAAAGAGGAAGATGTTATAGTTTCAAAAATAAAAAAAGTGGTTCAAGATAAAAGGATTTAAAGGTTATTGCTTTAGTTTAATTCACATGAGTAAATTATATTCATGGCTAGAATAATGACAATTATCTGAAGTAAAGAATGTCTATAAATATTTTTACATTCAGTGGGTGGGTGGGGGAGCTCTCTCATAGAAGTGGGGGTGGGAGTGGGGGATGGGATAGGGGTTTGCGTAGGGGAAACCAGGAAGGGGGATTACATTTGAAATGTGAATAAATAAAATAATCAATAAAATGTCTTTTAAAAGCTGGAAAATGATCAGAAAACAAAAGGGTAGCTATGGAAATAGGTGTTATACCCACACACTGGCCTCTCAGACATATACAGTAGGTACAGTTTACTGTATGTATGTATCATGTGGATGTACATAATTGCATCCACTTATATATTCAGATAAATTTGTTAGGATGATGTATTAAGATGTGTATCCTATTCAAATGTCAAGACTAAGACATCAGCTGTTCCTAGCAGTGTTCACAGGGGATTTACTGATTCCGAAAATGACCGATGTTTCAGTCCATCACACTGTTAGAGAGTAGCAATGTTCATCCAATACTTTTCCTCCCCTTTCTGGGCCATTTGAGCTCTTATTTCAGTCCCTCATACCATATCCTGACAAGCGTTCTACAGGTTCAAACTTGGTTTTGAAATTTCTGTGGGTTTCACAATTACAGATATTTGGATATTAGTTTATGTGCATTTATCATATTTCTTAGAGTGCTAGAAAATGACAGAGTAAAGAAACAAAAAGTCTATTAAATGAATATCCCCGGAGCCTTTTCCTATAATTAAAATTTTGAACATTTTAATAAATTACCTAAACGATTGCTTTTACATTGCCAGTAGAAACAGCTTCCTGGTTTGGGTTCTGTCACTAATTTCTTTGAAGTTTTATATTTTTTAGTGTTGCTTTAGGCTTGCTATCTGCTCTTTACTAATTGGTATACCTTGTCCCCCTTTTTATTTCAACTCTTAGGAACACTCATCATTTTTTCTGTAAACATCATTGCAAAATTTACACAGGTTCACCATACTTCATTACCCAGTGGCTCCAACACCAAGTGGCGTATTCAATAGGAAGGCACTAGGCTACGGCGGCTGGAGAGACAAACAAAGGCTCACAGCACACACAACTTAATGATGCTTCGTTGTACTTCAACTGCCGTCATTAACAGGCTAAATTTAGAAGTTTTTCATTATTTTCTGTATGCTCTTATTTATTCATTGGTTTAATATCTCTTGTCAAACAAGTCAAGGCCAATTGCTATAAATTGCTCAAAATAAAAAAATATATTTTTCTGACCTCGAAGATCATGGAAAGACAGGCATCAGTGCATTTTGGTTGTAGGAATATCATGTTGTGATATTAACCTTTTAGGAAGACTACATGTATGTCACACATTGACTTGCTTGGTTTCTCGACGTAGACTTTATAGTACCCAAGAACCAAGACTATGAGTACTCGCACATAAGTACTCTGTCAATTGGACAGAGAAGATCTTCCCCAAAGAATCGGTATTGCTACATATTTTTAAATTTTGGTGTTTTGTGTTAAGAAAATATTTACCTAACAGACCATAAAATGTTTTGTCGGTGAAAGGCGAGACTTGATTTTTTGTGTACACACATACAAACAAACATACTCACGCTGTCATGTGCAGATCTTTTAAACCATAAATTGTCTTCCAAAAGCCAGAAGCTGCAACTATAAAACAATGGTCTACAACTGAACCAGGAGGGGGTGAGGTTGCACATAGAATTCTGAAAAGGGAGCCTTCAGCCTCAAGTGTGCCAGGAAAAAAAAAAAACCCACAAGATTGACCCAGGGACGACCATCACAAGGTTATGATCTTGGAAAGGAAGCACAGAGACACAAAAGGAACATATACTCGGCATCTGTCTATTTTGCCCAGTGTAAATACTTGCAGCAAAAAGAATTCTGACAATTTAAGACTATATTGAACAATGATATTTTTCTTTAGAGTAATTACACAAATTATCTAGGATATATCATCAAATGCAGCTATTTCTCATCGCTTTTATTTTGTAAAGATTTTCAAAGCACACTCAGGGGTGTTGTCCAAGTTAGGGTCCTCAGTCCATGGCTGTTTCCTCTAGCCTCAGGGCCAAGCTCAGTGTCTCTTCTTAAGCTACAGCTCACATACGTACAGCTTTCTTTTTTAGCTCTCATCCTCCTGGTTCCTATTTTGAGCATCTTATTCTATTCTGGGTGCCAATTAGTCCAGGACAATCACCCTCTATCAAAATCCATAGCTGAGGTAAGCCCGGTGGAGTACACTTGAAGACTGAGTAGTGAGGGCAGGAGGATGGAGGAGGAGGAGAGACACAGTTTTGAGGCTGTCCTGAGCCATTCATTTGAGAATCTGTGTAAATAGAGGTGAACAACAACAACAATGACCAAAGTAGACAAAAGAACAAGTAAAGGAACCAACAAAAGTAAACTTTTCTTTCCAAAAGATAATGCAAAAAATATATATAGGGTGCAGAAATTATTATAGATGATACTGCAAGGTCATTTCAAACTTACTGGTATGTTAAATCCTTCCTCAGGCATTGTCTCATTGAATGGGTTTTATAAGAAGATAACCTTGGAATTAAAGCCTGATTCTCATGAGATAGAATTCATAACTTGGACACTTATCAGAGTCATGAACCTGGGACTGACTAGACATGTCCTAGGCCCCAGGTGAGAACCCACTACCATTGTTCTTCTGATGGATTGGAATGTTAAACTGATTCCCGATGACTTATTATTATATCCAGAGATGAATTCACTTCTCAGCGCTCATTATCAAAGCTTCTCTTAGTAGATGATAATTAACACAGAGACCCACAGCTGGTCAAGGTTCAGAATGTAATGATTGCAGAATGCTCAACCTTACACTTAGCATGTATTTATAACCCTCCACTCAAGGCTTAGCGGACATTAAAGAAGGGCTAGAAGTAGGAGAAACCTTGACGAAGCAGTGTGCACTCACAATAGGCATGACAGCATGCACATAATCAGTGCAAACCCACGTCAGATGAAATTCCACCGTACAGAACAGTGGGGGCATAAGTCCCACTCCTGACTGAGAAGCTGTTTGTAATTGATAGCTATTGGGAGACAGATGATTCGTTTTTAAAGATGCAGCCTCTGGCTGGACTAACCTGGCTCAGTGCATGGTCGCCCACCTCCGTGTAGATAAAGCAGCATTAATGTGACTTTATTGGTTGAAGAAAATGAGAACATAAAGTTGGGGTGAGTATGGGTTAGTGGATCTGGGAGGTGATGGGGGACGGGATGAAAACATTATAGTCCAACATAGGAAATTCTTGAGGAATTAATAAAATTAACTTGAAAAGAAAAGGTTGTTTGGGAAGAGATCAAACTCCAGAAAGAATAGAGATCATGTGATCTTCTTTACAGAAACAAACAAAATCAACACAGCAGAGAAAGAGGGAAAGAGGGAGATGGTTGTTTCATCTAAAACTTTCAGTCTTTTCAAGGTCAGGTAAGAAACTCCATCCATGTTTCTGGGCCTGGCATATCTCTACAGTGTGTAGTTACAGTCCATGGCCTCGGAACAAGGATTTCAATATCAGGTTTTAAGCACTGATACACAGAGCAAAGAATCATGATTAGACCTGTTTGCTTCTCATTTCTTATCCTTTAAGAGATCCAGTTGTTTCACTGAGTTCCTTGAGAGATAAAGGTTGTTCTGGAGGTTTTCTAAATAATGTTACTCTGTAGTCATGATTAGAAATACGCTCTCTCTGAAGTTTAAAGAGAATGGCAGTGTGGCATAAATAATTCATATTTCTGTTGTGAGATCATCTGCTTGCTGAACAGTAGATCCAAATCTGGCAAGCAAGTTTCCTATCTCTTTAATGAGAACTCTTTCTGCTGAATTCATTAGCTCGCTAATTTGTGTTTAAGTTCAGATAACGCTACAACGTGCAAAGTTCCCATGAGCGTCTTCTTTGCTTAAACTAGTTAATCCCAGCCTGGAGCATTTTGACACGCATTTGATAAACTACCCTGGTGCCCTTGAACCTGTGGGGAGTCGTAGAAGATGATCAGGCTTGTTATTCTAAGATGACTCTTTCCATTGTGAACCATCTTGAAAACAGCTGAGATATGCTGCAAGGAACTTGTTTGAAAAAAGAATCCATAGATTGTCTTTATAAATAAACGATTCTACTGGAAACTTTCCCCTTGCCATTTTCAAATTGAGATTTGCTGTGAAGCAGTGAGTTTGCTTAAGAAAGGGAGGGTATTCCATGTCCCCGAATAAAGAGTTATAACTTATGTACTTTCAAACTTGAATGATTTGCTTTCCAAGAGCAAGTAGCAGAAGGGGAGTATTTATTTATTTAGGCTTTACAATACTCAAGAGAACATAATTCGTGCTGTTTTTGAATTGTTTAGGCATTCCCTGTATTTGAAAATGGCCAATGGCCTGCACAATCTCCATTCTACCAATTTGTACCCAATCCCAAATCAAACCTCTTTCTGATGCTGCATTTGTGACCCAGGAGCCTCAGTCCTGGATCCTGTGTCTCAAAGGCTTTCTGAGTGACTGGTATCTATAGGATTGACCTAGTAGAAAGTACCAGAAATTGAAGATACCTAGAAAGGAATGGGCACCCCAGTCATGGGGTACATCCTTTTTCATTCCAGCCTTAGCTGTGACAAGATTGGAAACCAGTTTTAATCCTTTCATTACTTCAAGCCCTTGCTTCAGTCAAGATTTCCCTTTATGCAAGTCTCTGGACATGCCTTAATTCAGCCCACAAATGTATAGTTAGTCCCCTCATGAAGTTTCTGTGTGAAACACGTGAATTGTGTTTACTTTCTAATAGGTCTAATGACAGGTGAAATGTGCCTATAGCATAAGAGAACAGTCAATGGCCAGATGAGAATTGTTATAGTTGCGTTCTGGTATTTTATGGTCATGTCCTTTCATTGAGTTGGACCACCCTGAAGTCATAATGGATAGATAAGAAGGGGTTCTGAGATGCAGAATTTCAAATCCTTTTGAAATTTATTAAGTCACTAATTTTTCTCCAGTCCAGTATTCCACATCACCTTCAAGACTGGATTATTGCTGAATCTAATAATCCAGGTAATGTGGATTAAAAACTATGCTTGCTTTATATTTTAGCTGGTTAGATAAGAGTAATCAATAAAAACCATACTTTAGCTGCAGTTTTTTAACATGCAAATCTGTGTCCCTTCAAGGGTTTCTTTGTATACGTAGCCTGGCTAGTCCAAAGCTCTCCATAGACTGTTTTTGCGGTGACAATAGCTGAGTGTAGTTGACCCTGGTTGTCAATATTACTTATTTGACAGGTGGATAATTTTCTTAATGACAATGTTTTGACCCAAATACTGAGAGTTCCTTCTTTCTCAAGATGTCCAAATGTATAATATGTGGATAGTTTTGGCCTGGATTTGTATTTAATTTTAAAATACAGTGAAAATGTATTTTAAAATGCAATTTTGAAATTCTGTCTTTGTTTCATGTCCTTATTTTTCTAACTATAAGGCTCTTTTTTAAACATCTGAGGAAGCTATACATTATCCTGATTTACTTTATCTTTTTGTTTGATTGATTATTTGCTATTGGATATTTTATTTATTTATATTTCAAATTTTATACCCTTCCCGAGTTTCCCTTCCACAAACCCCCTATATCATCCCTCACCCTCTGCTTCTATGAGTGTGCTCCCCCCCCACCTACTCCCGCCTCACCACCCTGGCATTCCCCTGCACTGGGACATTGAACCTTCACAGGACTAATGGCTTCCCCTCCCATTGCTATCAGATAAGGCCATCCTTTACTAAATATGTGGCTATAGCCGTGGGTCCCTCCATGTGTACTCTTTGGTTGGTGGTTTAGTCCCTGGAACTCTGGTTGGTTAATATTGTTTGTTGTTCTTCCTATGGGATGGCAAACCCCTTCAGCTCCGTCAGTACTTTCCCTAGCTCCTCCATTGGGGTCGCCGTGCTCAGTGTAATGATTGGCTACAAGCATCTGCATCTGTGTTTGTCGGGCTCTGGCAGTGCCTCTCAGGAGATAGCTGTATCGGGCTCCACAGCAAGCAGTTCTTGGCATCAGCCATCGTGTCTGGGTTTGGTGTCTGCATATGGAATGATGGGGCAGTCTCTGGATGCTCTTTGCTTCAGTCTCTGTTCTACATTTTGTCCATGCATTTCGTCTCGATAAGAACAATTCTGAGCTAAAATTTTGGAAATGAGTGGATGGCCCCATCCCTCGACAGGGACTTGGTCTTGCCTAATCTCTGAATATGGTCTCTACAGGTTCTCCCTCCTCTTCGTTGGGTATTTCAGCTAATGTCATCCTGGTAGGGTCCCGGGAACCTCTTGCTTTCCTTTTCTTGCATCTGGAACTTTCTGGTGGCTACCCCCATTTCCCCATCCCCATTGGTACACACCTCTGTTCAATTTTCTGACCCTCCATATATCAATCTTCCTGTCTCCTCCCATACCTAAACCTCCCCCTTTCTCTCCTCCCCCTCGTTTCTTCCTCCCAAGTCCTTCCCACCCTCTTCTTCCTGTGATGATGATGATTATTATTATTATTATTATTATTATTAACTTTGTACCTACTTCTAAGAAGGACTGAACCATTCACACTTTGGGCTTCCCTCTTCATGAGCTTCATGTGGTCTGTGAGGTTTTCTTACGCATTGTGAGCCTTTTGCCTAATATCCACTTATCAGTGAGTACATAACATGTGTGTCCTTTTGTGACTGGGTTGCCTCACTCAAGATGATATTTTCTAGTTCCATCCATTTGCCTAAGAATTTCAAGAAGCCATTGCTTTTAATTGCTGACTAGTACTCCATTGTATAAAGGTACCACATTTTCTGTATCCATTCCTCTATTGAGGGACATCTGGGTTGTTTCCAGCTTCTGGCTATTATAAATAAGGCTGCTATGAACATGGTGGAGCATGTGTCTTTGTTATATGTTGGGGCACTCCTGGGGTATATGCCCAGGAGTGGTATAGCTGTGTCCTCAGGTAGTACTATGGCCAATTTTCTGAGGAACCACCAAAATGATTTCCAGAGTGGTTATAGGAGCTTGCAATCCCACCAGCAGTGGAGGAGTGTTTCTTTTTCTCCATTTCCTTACCAGCAACTGCTATCACCTGAATTTTTGATCTTAGCCATTCTGATTATGGTGTGAGGTAGAATCTCAAGGTTGTTTTGATTTGCATTTCCCTGATGACTAAGGATATTATACATTTCTTTAGGTGCTTCCTGGCCATTTGATATTCCTCAGTTGGGAATTTTTTTGTGTAGATCTGTATTCCATTTTTTTTTAATATTGTTATTTGGTTCTCTGGAGTCTAACTTCTTGAGTTACTTGTATACATTGGATATTATCTCTCTATGAGATGTAGGATTGGTAAAAATCTTTTCCTAATCTGTGGGTAGCCATTTTGTCCTATTGACAGTGTCCTTTACCTTGTAGAAACTTTTCAATTTTATGAGGTCCCATTTGTTTATTGTTGATTTTAGAGCATAAGCCATTCGTGTTCTGTTCAGGAAATGTTCCCCTGTGCCCATGTGCTCCGGGCTCTTCCCCAATTTCTCTTCTATTAGATTCAATGTATCTGGTTCTATGAGGAGGTCCTTGATCCACTTGAGCTTTTTACAAGGAGAGAAGCATGGGTTGATTTTCATTCTTCCACATACTGACTTCCAGTTGAACCATTTGTTGAAAATGCTATCTTTTTTTCCCACTGGATGATGATAGCTTCTTTGTCAAAGATCAAATAACCATCTTTTATGTGCTAAGTTTTCACCTTCATTTTACCCATTTGCCTATAAGTCTTAACATTCTACCTTCTATATGTATTTAAAGTAAAGAAGACAGATGTCTCTATCTTAAGTATAAAAGTATAATGAATTTCAAGAGAAGTGGGTTTTCAACAGTAATTTAGTGCAATGTCCTAACTGTTTTAAGAAAGTATACCCTTAGCCATGGCGTGCAGATCATCATAGTTCAATATGAGTCTGTATGTTTCCAGAGCTGTTTAATGCTCAAACCTAGAACGTTGTTAGATCTCTATTTCACTTTGTTTGACAGTAATTAGATTCATAAAATGCCCCCATTTGTAACTATTGTTATCAATGTAAACAGAATAAAGGGGCCTTGGGCAGGCATTCATTATATTCATTTAGCATTTATTAGCCATGCGAAGCAGTCCAATAGGTGGGAAAGACTTTTTGTATGGTAAATATTAATTAGAGAAATGTTTGGATCTCTTTCTTCCACTAACCTGTGATATTAAGGTAATTTTAATAAAGGGGCTAAAACATTAGAGTCGTTAAAAGAGTAATATCATGAAGGTGTTCGTTCTCTGTGAAAGGGACCAGGCTTAATTTTTTTTTCCTTTTCCTTTTTTTTTTAAAGCAGTGCGACCGTTGAAGGATGCATTGTATGAGTCCACTAGGGACTGAAGAAGAGGATTACACAGAAGGCAGATGCATGCTTGAAAGGGCACTCTGACAGAAAGGGACTTGTCGAAGGGCTTGGCTCTGGGTGAACGAGGAAGAACTAACTGACACTGCGATCAGCCTTCCCTCTCTACCTCCTGCTATTGGTCCATGCCTTTCTTCTTTTATGTCCCAGAAGACCTTTGGTCCTGTGCTTTCTTCTTTACTTTTGAGTCACACCCACAGCAAAGACTTGAGGAAACCACTCTGTACATATTCCTCCCCTTCCGTCCTATCAGTCACAGGTGCTAAAGTTCAGGGATATGACAGAATTATTTTAAATAGGCAATATCTTAAAATAGGCCAGCTTTCTCTCCATTATCCAAAAGTAAGTGCTGTCTATCCAAACTCCAACTGGAGTTCTGGATTTCTATTCACCAACTCTGGCAGGCGCCAGGGCCGTCTCTCATCTAACCTCTCACTTGTACAGTTTGACTCTTTTCTTCTGCATTTTCAGGTTTTCTCGATCACCTCCCTTCTCTATCAGATTATTTTTCAATATATATTTGTAGCATTAAGTCCATTGTAAATTAATTCGTAAAACATCGCTTAAACTGAATAAATGGAGTATGTGCCTTTTAAAAACTTTGAGTGTTTGAGGGCAGCCAGAAGAGCATCACCATCGACTGAGATGTTATGAGAAGTTTAATTTCACCTTTCAGACACACACAATGCAGTAGCAAGATGATCTACTTGCCATTACTTTGATAAAGACTCTCTTTGGATTTACTATGGCCAGTGCTTTTGGATAATCCATGGTGGATAGCAAAATCCTCCTTGAATCTTCAATACAGTTATCTCTATTTAGTTAGTAATGAGTGGAGCTTGGGGTATCATTAGGAAAAGTTACAGCAGCAGTGCATGGCTGTGCAGAGAAAGATCAGGACATTCCCTCAACACAGTCTTTAAAAGTCGACCTTCCAGAACTAGTTATTTTGAATTGAAACTTCGGGGAATAGAAAGGACTACCGTTTACTTGCTAGGAATTGATGTTAAATTTGTTTGTTCACTGATTTCCCTGCTACTTTCTGTAATATGCAAATGAGACTTTTACTTAGACGAAAACCTTCATTGGCACTCTGAGACAGATGACAGCTGTTGCAGCCTGAGGGAAAAGGAACCAGAGGCTTGCAATGGCCTTTTCCCTTTCCTTTAGCAAAGCTTTTAAAGCCTCACTGAATTTTCCCAGAATGCCCTGTGTCTGAGCTTTCAAATTCTGATTGATTAGTCATCATATTAGGGCTCACTGCTTTGTGGCTCCCCTACCACCAATTGAACATTATGAACGAGGCCCAGAAAATTCGCTTGCTCAGCACCGTTGGGACTATGGCTGTTTAGCCGTAGATGTCTAATTTTCTGTGATTCCAGTTAGTGGGCTTGGCCTCAGAGTGGAGCAATAGAATGCTGTCAAAGAAGACGATGAGCATCCCTTCCAAGGGTGTAATACTGGGGTGATCTATAAGGAGAGGTACCCCCCCACCACACACACACACACACACACACACACACACACACACACACACACACACCTTCTTCATCACAAACTTCCTTCCAAGTGAATTACAGGCTTAAAAAAGAGTACAAAAGTCTAGAAAGGGACTAAATTTTATAGGAAATGGGAAAAATATCATTATCTATTTTTATGTTCCCCTGTCCCTGCCACCAACCCCCTCTTACATTCAATAGAATCATACCTTAGGTCTTTCATACAATCCATCAACAGAAGGAAGTCTAGTCAGCTGCTCATGCTGACTTCTAGCAGCGATGATTGATTGGAAGTACAGCATGGTCTCCTTCTCCCGTTCCCAAATTGCTTCCTGAGCATGCAGTCCTCTTAGCTGGGAAGTTTTAACATTCCACCTACTCATTCACCCCCTGCTCTGGAGCCGCCTGTAATCTCCATGGGTCAGAACCTGTTGCCCTCTCACACTGATAGGGAGTGACCTCAGAATTGAAAGTGATCCATGTTCCAGTCAGCGCCATGTGTTTCATGCAGGTTTGTGACAAGAGGGTTTGAACATTAAGGAAACAAATCATGCTCAAGGGCCAGATACAGTCAACCAGGAGGTGTCTGTAGAGAAGCTAAGACAAGAGGTCCATTTCTACTTCCCTTCACATTCGGGAGTAGAGGGACAGCATGAATGATGTTTCAAAAGTCAAAGCATATTAGACATATTTATTAAATGTTATTTAACAAATGTCTTTCCCCGGAAAATTTGCCTTGAGGTGGATTTGTGTAATACGGCACTAATTAAAATGTCATGAGCATGAGATAAATAAGTGGAAATTCTCATTAGCCTCCAATCATGGCTACACTGAAAAAAATAAAACAAACTTTAGAAAAGTGAGCTCAATCCCATAAAAAGGAGGAAGGAGCATGTGATAAGCTGTCCACAAGACTCATATTCTGCCTGAAAGGACATAAAGACATGTTTATCTGAATAGTACTATCTTTCTTTTTATTCATCAAAATGGAGTTTTCACTTTATTCATACACATATGATAGATCGGTCTATAACGTATATGAATTTATTAGCCTATGCACAAATGAATACAAAGCCTAGATGTTCAGCACTGTGGAAGTCCAGGCAACCTCACCCTGTCTCAGCTTCCCTGCTGTTAGCACATTGCTTCCCGTTTGAGGACCACTTGACTCAGTAGCTGCATTTTTCTCTCCAGTCTACTTGATGCTCTTGTAGAGAAGATATGTTATTTCTTTGGGTATCGATATCAAGCTTGTTTTCTTAGCTTCCTGGTGTTATCCTCAGATTCACTAATAAATGTGTTGAATGATTCCCTATGATATATCACTTCATGTGTGTGCACTGACCTGTGCAATATGTAGTCACTGGAATCTGAATAAAAGGAGGAAACAAGACACAGAAAGAAAATGGGTTTATTGCCAATGCAGAAGAGAGCACATGCAGCATCCGTGTTCTGTGTGGCCATCTAGAGTGCTTATTGCTAACTCAACACCAGATCTTAGTAGATACATACTAAGTGGCGATTGACAGGGTAGATGAATAGTAAGTAGGTGGATTGTCTATTTTTGGTTGATTTTTCTTTATATAGGTATCCCATGTAACATAGTTCACAGAAGAGACTTTAGAGTAACACAGGTTTTTAAATTTCAAAATTATTAATCTTTAGTTTTCTGAATGAAAAGAAACATAAAACATTTCAGCTGAATCCAGAGAGTACTGAAACATACTTGTAACACTAGCAGTTAGGAGACTTGCAGCAAGAGGATCACAAATGCAAAACTAGCTTGGAAACCCAGAGGTTTCCTCTTGCTGTTGCTAATAATTAACATAAGCACCCCAAAGCTGCCCTTACCACAGAGAAAGAAGAGATTAGTCTTCCAGGATTTCTTACTTGATTCAACCAATATTAATTTGAGGCTTTTTTTTTACATTTGTATTAATTAATAAATGTATATGTTTTTGAAAAATTCATTTTGTGAAGAGAAGAAGACATACTGAAAAGAATGACTGGTGTTTAGTTTTGGCCACTCAGGTTCAGGGATGGAATGGTTTAAATGCCAATGAGTAAAATAAGTAAAGAAGATAAAAATATACCAAGTATATTAAAAGTAATGAATTTTTATGGGATATATATATATATATATGTATACACACACACACACATACACACACACACACACATATATTTTTTTTCTCTATTTTGTGGTGACTAAATAGATGTGCCCTGTGTGCACATATTTGGAGGACAGACGGTGGCATCAGGTGGCATCCTCTGTCACTATGAAACTGTCTTGTAAAACGGGTCTCTAAATGAATTGGAAGCTCGTCATTTATAATTTCCTGGCCATGGAGTGCTCCGAGTTGGCCTGTCTTCACCCTCAATGCCAGGATTACAGACATGAAAAGCCATGTCCAGCTTTTACGTGGGTACTAGGAATTAAAACTCAGATCCTCAGACTTTCACAATAAGCTCTCTTACCCACCAGGCCATCTGGCAGCCTCCCCAATGCTTTTCATAATAATGTTTTACATTGTGAAGAATGCACTGTATGCATAAATATTATATATAATGTTTTATTTCAATTCTCCTGTTAAAACAAGTATTTGGAACTTCAAAACACGTTCGAGTTGGAATAGGCCTGATACAAATTCTTCAACAGGTGGAGACTTGATTCTGTCAATTCTTATTAAGATCAAAAGTGATCTTAATAAGACAATGATTGAAATGAAGAAAGCCCCATCTAGTTGTTCATGCAAGTCGCACAAAGTGTTAGAAGTCAAGGCACCTGCGCCTTTTATGTGCTGCAGAACTGCTGGGCAGGAGATGGGAGGTGAAACAGGTCCTTATTAAGGTCCATTGCAGCTTTAGCACACTATTAATGAAATGTTGATTGTCAAACAGAAAATGTGTGATATGTTGGCTGAAGGAGGTGCATTAGCATGAGGCTGCCCTGAACCATTCTGAATGTTAATAAGTGTCAGAGGACTTGAAGCAAATCAAAACACAAGTGCTGCTAAAATGAATTTAGAAGAAAGAGAATGATTATTTTGCTTGAAAAGCCACAGGGTGGCCTGTAAAATCTACTGCAGCGAGGCTCTGAGAATACAGGAGAGTAAATACTGAGAGTGTTGTGCGAATACTCACTGTAAGAAGAGTCCTCATGATCCAATAAATCCCCTCGTCATCTCCCACTTAGGACGTAAATTGTTCATTTTATTTCTCAGTTTTTATTTTAAACAAAATGAATGAGGTGGGAAACCCAAGACTACTGAGAAGAAATTATTTTGTGTCTCTGATCCTCCACTTCAATCTTTTATTTATTTATTTATAAACTTACTTTTAATAAGAATTCTCCAAAGAGTACATATGGACAGACTCATGGCTCCAGCCACATATCTAGCAAAGGATGGACTTGTTGGGCACCAAAGGGAGAAGAAGCCCTTGGTCCTGCCAAGGCTTGAACCCCCGATATAGGGGAATGTCAGGGTAGGGAGGCAGGAAGGGGTGGGTGGGTGGGTGGGCGAAAGGGGATAACATTTGAAATGTAAATAAAAAATATTCAATAAAAAAGAATTCTGAAACACTTCAAACCCCTTCTAGTCCACCTTCCCAAGGTAGGGGAGAAAAGATGGTGAATGGTACAAGTGGATGTGGACCTGTTCAGAAGTAGTTCTTCGGGCAATTCCAGTTTCCGTTTGTCAGGATACCAGCAGTCCAGTACGATAGTGTTTGGATACCTAACATGAGTCAGCAGCTGTGGCTAGGTCTAACAGAAACCATCCGTTCTCTGTTGAACCTGGACAAGTCAGTGGCAACAACTAGCGCGAGCTGGGACACCAGGGGTTTTCTGTTGTGTCTTTCTTAATGAATTGAAGATAAAGACGCAAAACCAATGAATCATTGCAAAGCTAACTATGCAAGCTCGCAATCATGGTCTGCTAAGTCCTGTTCATACTCTCTCCAAACATCATGTGATCCATCATGGCTCTTGCCTCAGCAAAACCCACACGGGTCTGTCTTAACAGAACACAAAGTATGACCGGCTCATAGTAATTTGTGCTAAGCTATATTTTGTCAGAATGATACAGAATGATCCACACATCTATTTCAGAATTTGGGAAGTTACCAAATGGTTTTTTTTGTTTGTTTGTTTGTTTCAGGGGAGTTTCGTTTTCTTTATTTCTGTCCTGTATCATGTTGTACCTAAGGATAAATTCTATGTGTTATAGAGGAAAACCTTGGAATTTTAATGTTTATTCTCTGCTTCCTTTTAGCATGATTTCTGATACTAAGGAAGGTCTGTCTTGATACTGATCTCTTCTAACAGCCTACCAGAGACTAGAAAAGCAGCATTTTACTTTTTTTCCATTCTGTAGAGTAAGAGTCCTAAGTTACAGATGGTGGTACATCTAGTTTTCTGTTGAAGGCCCCTTCATGGCTGTGGGTAGCCATCTTTTGTGCAGAAACTTCACAAGGCAGAGAGTATAATCTCCAATGTCCTCTTCTCTTTCTATTAAGACATCAATCCAATTGGACTTAGACTTAACTCTTACAACTTCGATATTCCTTCAAAGAACTCTCTTAAATATAGTAACACAATTGGGTAAGGATTCAGTGTATGGATAATGTAGAAAATACAAGTGAGTTCATAATAACCGTTTAAAAATATTTCCAATTAAATTTCACTTCCATAGATATTTTAACGCAGCAGTTGAAGATAATTTATCATTTTGTTTTTCAATCTGAATCCCATTGAAAAAATAAAACATAGTCCTCAAATGGGATATTTTCTTCTCTGAAGGAAATCTATTTTGGGATTAAACTTTTAAATATTAGTCCACTCCTGAAAGGAGAGAAATAGCAGTCACCATCTGTTTCCACTCATCCAGAAATAGAAACATACAGAGTTTAGTATTGAATCGATATGAGAAATTCACAGTTCTTTATTGAGAAACGTGAGATGAATGAGAGGATTTTGTAGTGTCCTTGAATGTTCTTTTAAGGTCTTGTAAACTGTCATTCATTAATTGACTATGATAATTTTACTTTCATGTATTTTAGTGTATATTGTCTGTTCCTCTGTATGTTCATGTGTGTTTATGGTGTGTATTTGTGAAAGTATGTACACATTCATACAGAAGTCAGATAACAATACGCATGAGCTGATTGTCTACACCATATGGGTCCCAAAGAACAAACTCAGATTATTAGGATAAGCCGCCAGCACTCATATCACCAGTCCTCTTTCTGATAGATTTTAGTAAATGATTACTGTGTGTTAATCACTGTTTTTGGCCTTTTTAAGGCAAAAAAGGAATGGTCTTTCTCACCTCGAGGAGTGGAAAAAGTCCTAGTCAGATTACTAAAATACATAGGTATGTTTTTCACAAAGAATTAACCTCTTATCTAGTATGTCCTTCAGTTGTATTGTTTTATGCAGTTTCTTATACTATACATGGCACACATTTTTGAGCTCAGTATTTTTCCCTAGAGGGAAAAAAAAACTGAATAAGGAACTAAAATGTTATTTCGTCTAATCGTTCATCTGCAAAACTGAAGATTAGAGTAGATAAGTGATTCCAACCATTATAACTATGTGAATTACACGAGAAGCTCTACAATGTAATCCACAACAGCCCTATATGTCTTCTAGCAATGAGGACCAAACCCAAGACCTCAATAATTAGATCAGGGCTCTGTCACTGGGCTATGTCCCCAACTGTACTACCTGGGTCCTAGAGTTTCTGGTGTATGTTGCCTATGATGAACTCTGCACAGAAACCCTTAAAAATAGTAATGAGTAACACCAATGCACAGCTAAACGAGATATTATAACAAACTCCCCTCTGGTGTCACTTGCTCTGTCCTGGTAGATTCTTAAGTTTTATATCCAAATCTGATATCAGTTGAATAAGCTGTAAGTCGTTGATGTTCCTCACCATGTCTATACTTAAAATAGACCTCCTAAGCACATCTCTGCTTGCCCATCAATTTAGATGCTCACATTTGTCTGTTTATTCGTATCAAATCTGGGGAATTGAAGAACGTTTGCATTAATATAAAGTAGTTGGAAAGTGAGTTTCAGTACGGAGAGTGTCATGATAACAAAAGGGAGAGTGAGAGTAGGCTTGTGTGTGGCTCTGAGGTCCATTTGAATGTGGTAGGTTTGTGGGTTTGTGAAACGGTGTTAGGTGGGAAGCCCTGGAAAGTGCTCTTTCAGAAATGACAGATGGGAAAGAGAATGGAGAATGGACAGAGCATTTAAAACAAACAAACAAGCAAACAAACAAAACCCAACCCAAGCCAAGAATAACTAAGTAAATAAAAGCAGTTCGGAAGTTCCCAAGCCATCAATTAGATTCAGATGAGGACAGATATTTGGAGGTGGAGACTGACAGGGAGAGTGAGTCTGGGCCATGAGAGTCTTGGGAAGAAGTTACAGTTACGAACCGAAGGCAGTCACTCTTTTAGGTTTCAGGAAATGGGTGCTTAAGCAAAAACGATCAGTCAAAAAGGAAAGAAAATAGGACTGGCACCGCCACTGTTGCTGTTTCTACAGCAGTCAGAGTTTGGAAGGCTAATCACTGGGAGCCATGCAGCACAGTCAAATCTAAGAAAAGAAGTTTGTGAAATCTGACCATTGCATTCAAAAAAAAGAGAAAGGGATCAAGTCATGCCTAGAAAAGGTATAGTTTTTTGAGAGTGATGTCTATAAAGCCACCGCTTGGTGGAGGAATGGGGAACAACCAGCTAACAGAGAAGTAGTCCTTGGACCAGGTAATTATCTAGAAACTGAACACAATGAGAATTTCAAGTGAAAGGTGGTGATCAACTGTGCCTAACCCTCTTCGGGGATGTATAATAATGACTGCAATTTGGGTAGCAGACATTTTGTAATTTGCTTTATCTGTATTACCTCACCGAATTGACGTAATAATTCTAAGGAGCCCCTGCAACTGTAACTTGTTTTGTAAAGAAAAACCAATGGACCAACAGAACAAGCAAACAAACAAATCTAAAACCAAGCGACCAACGAAAGTCCAAGTGCAGACAATGTCACACTGAAGTCTACACGGGCAGCAGAAAGCAAGGAATGGGGATACGGGGATGAATCTGATGTAGATTCCTCATGCCCAGCTCCTGCATGCCACCCAAGCAGTCAGGAAAGTAAATAAGAACGGAAGAGTGTGTCACTTTGAAGAAACAGTGTGGCCGCCGTGAGCACAGATCACAGTAAATGTTCAGTATTTCAAACTGTGGGAAGTTGGGAATAAGTAGCGTAAGGGAATATGTTCTTGAGAAGCCTCTGTGTGAAAGAAAGGTGAACTGGGTGATAGCAACTTGAGGGTACCTTAATATACAAGTGTGACTATAGAGTACAATGAAAGATTTGTGACACTTTAGGCAAAAGAAAGGTGATAGACAGGAGACACCTCATTAGTGTAATTGCTATAAAGGTGTGTTGCTAGGAGCAGGGTGTCAGAATATGAAAGGAAACACACGTGTTGTCTACATTTCCCGGTATGAAAGGAGGAAATAAATTGAAAATTAAGACTGTGCAAGGGTTAGAAAGAAAGAGCGAGGATGCTGCAGTTTCAGTGCCTTTTCCCCCACCCACTGAAGTAGAGTCACAGAATCTGTTCATGTCTGTGCCTTGTCAGGTTACCATTTCCCACAATTCCTTAGCCAGCATTGCTACGGTTAACACTCCACCATTACCATTATTTTCATACAGCACATTCTTAAGGTTCCGCATACTGAATTCAGTTAAATTTTTCTCTTCTCAGAAACAGAGAAGGCCATCTGGAACAAAATAATGCTTCCCAATCAAGGAATGACCAAGGTCAAGCTTTGGATAGTCTGAACCATGAGTTCTTAGAGTCTGCTATCCATTTAAGGTGTATTGTCACACGTCAATGCCCTAATTAGAAAGGTACCTATCAGGTAACTCATACAGGTAAATAGACAGTAATTGGTGTGTCTGTGAAGAAAACAAAAATAGAATTAGTAACACACAGGGACACTGAGGGAAAGGTGGAAGAATGATATCGTTAAATCCGAAAGATGGACCTGTATCTTGACCTGGTTACAAGGAGCAACTTCAGCCACTTCCCGTAAGTGGTCCAGTCACTGTCACCTCAACTTGAAAAGGAAAGTTTCTACAAATTCTATAGGAAGTACTCTCCACTTGAGACAGGGCCATTTGCCTCTGTTCAATCATTGTATTTAATTCGATTATCTGCCCTTGCCACCTTCAGCTATTGCCTGTGGGACATGCTTGAAAGAGAGTGGTGATTGATGCTTTTATAGGTTCCAAAGATGAAAACATGTTATCAGGGAATTCAGTGAACCCTCAGCCCTGCCTCACATGACTGTGTCCTTAGTGAAGTCCTCAGGAGGCTTGGAAATTAGCAATCAGCGTGGTACATTGACTTTTTCTGCTTTGTTTTGTTTTGCACTGGATTCAGTGCAAAATAAAATGTGCTTTATTTTATTGCAACTGAAAAAATTCATAATTCTTTTTTATATATATTTTTTTACATTTTTTTCATCTTTATTAACTTGAGTATTTCTTATTTACATTTCAATTGTTATTCCCCTTCCAGGTTTCCAGGCCCACATCCTCCTAACCCCTCCCCTGATATATGGGTGTTCCCCTCCCATTCCTCTCCCCATTACTGCCCTCCCCCCAACAATCATGTTCATTGGAGGTTCAGCCTTGGCAGGACCAAGGGCTTCCCCTTCCATAATTCTTATCATGAAAACAATATCAGAATCCTGTATGACTAGAATTTTCTAGGCTCTTTTTTAATTTTTTTTTTATTTGGACATTTCAGGATCTAATCTTGCTGCTTCATTTCAAGCAACCCTGATAACGGTCTTGACAAAAAGTAAAAAAAAAAAAGAGAAGAAAATAATATCATCATTCAACTAACTTTGCTACTTAGATGTTTTGTAGGGATTCTAATAATATAATGTAATCAGAATTTTCACTTGGTAAATCAAAATTATAGAAATCAGTATGAAGCAAGAGAAAGTGTTTTACAAATGAGAAATTTCTGTCAGTTTGGTGATGTAGCTTAGTTGGGAGGGTGTTGCTTCACAGACACAAGGACCTGAGGTCAGTCTGTGGCACTCATATACAAAGCTAGGACCTGTGGTACACTTCTATAATCGTAATTTTGAGAAGGTAGGGACATGAGGGTTCTAGTCTTACTCAATTGGTTAGCTCCAGGCTCTGTAAGAGGCCCTGTACCAACATGTAAATTTTAGAGTAATAGAAGATATCCTTTTTCGATCTCTTGTCATAATATATGCAGGTACACCTACAAACCTGGACCCATGAATACACCACACATAGAATTATAAAGTCTAATATTTTGATTAACAAACCCACAAGCTTTAACAAATCAACCAGTAGCTAAACTTTACTTTTTTAAAATTTACTCTCCAGTGTGTGGATCCTCTGCCTGCATATATATTGGGGTACAAATGTGCAAAGCCTTTGGAGGCCTGAAGAGGGTATAGAATGTCTCGAACTGGCATGACTGATGGTTGTAAGCCATGGCTGCTGGGAACGAAACAAGTTCCCCTGGAGAAGCAGCAGGTACTCGTTCCTGCTGAGCCGTCTCTCTAGCAGTGTATTAAAGGTGTCTTAGTTAAACATATAAAAACATATAAATAATGTTGAAGAACATTACTTAACTTAGAGTAAAACAGACAACTCAGAAAACCATAGCTATGTCTTGCAGGGAACATCAGTTGAGGAAAAATAATATATTATGAATTCTGTACCACTGAGTAACAAACCTTCTAGTTCTTTGAGAATGCACATGAATCACTGCTACTTCTAGTTAAGTGAACTAATACATATTTTTATGAACCGGTACTTTTGAATTGTGGTTATACACAGACACTTTTAAGAATAGATATTCTTGCTTCATTCCTTCTTTAAAAGGGGAACAAGAATACCCTTGGCAGGGAATAGGGAGGCAAAGTTTAAAATAGAGGCAGAAGGAACACCCATTCAGAGCCTGCCCCACATGTGGCCCATACATATACAGCCACCCAATTAGATAGTTGGATGAAGCAAAGAAGTGCAGGCCGACAGGAACCGGATGTAGATCTCTCCTGAGAGACACAGCCGGAATACATCAAATACATAGGCGAATGCCAGCAGCAAACCACTAAACTGAGAACAGGACCCCTGTTGAAGGAATCAGAGAAAGGACTGGAAGAGCTTGAAGGGGCTCGAGACCCCATATGAACAACAATGCCAAGCAACAAGAGCTTCCAGGGACTAAGCCACTACCCAAAGACTATACATGGACTGACCCTGGGCTCCAACCTCATAGGTAGCAGTGAATATCCTAGTAAGAGCACCAGTGTAAGGGGAAGCCCTGGGTCCTGCTAAGACTGAACCCCCAGTGAATGTGATTGTTGGGGGGAGGGCGGTAATGAGGGGAGGATGGAGAGGGGAACAGCCATATAGAAGGGGAAGGGGAGGGGTTAAGGGGGATGTTGGCCCGGAAACCTGGAAGGGGAATAACAATTAAAATGTAAATAAGAAATACTCAAGTTAATAAAGATAAAAAAATTTAAAAAAAAATAATAGACATTCTCCATACTTCATTAGTATGTTCCTTTTCAATTTGTGAAATACTGGCTAAGAAAGTAAAACCTTATTCCATGAAAATGTCCTTTAATTGAAACCAATCACCATATAATATAAAATTCGTGTTAATATGATAAAGCTCCTCATAGATTGCATTTACGATGAAAACTAAGAAACAAGCAAAGAAATAACTGCAAAATTTTATGGACCTGAAACTCTGGACTCCTACTCATGAGACTGTTTGATAAATATTTGAAACATTGCAACGATTCTTTTATATTGTGCATATGTCTTACAATGCCAACTTTTCTGAGACAAATTTAATTTGGCTTCTGATTTCTGCTTCCAAGTTTCCTCCAGTCTTGTAGAGAATGAACAATAATGAAAAAGTTGACAGCCTGAATATCTTCTGAAACTTCTTCCCTGTGGGACAAAGAGCTGAAATTGAATTAAAATTAAGAATAGAAAGAAAAAGTCTCCTTTAAAAACTGATATTATCCCACCAAAGCAAACACTGAATATCCAAACACACCAGAAAAAAAACTGATATTATTAGGAGCTTATTTAGTCACTGATAGGTCTCCAGATATGTCATGAATAATTGTTTTATATATCTCCTTAGGAATAATTCAGTATACATAAGAGCTCTGAAGAATATATTGTCTTTCTCTGAGAGACAGATACAGAGAGAGATAGTGAGAGAGAAGTAGGAGAGATAGGTAGGGAGAGAGAGAAAGACAGAGGGGGAGAGAGGAGAGGGAGAGGAGAGGAGGGAGAGGGAGAGAGAGAGAGAGAGAGAGAGAGAGAGAGAGAGAGAGAGAGAGAGAGAGACAGAGAGAGACAGAGAGAGACAGAGAGAGAGAGAGAGAGAGAGAGAGAGAGAGAGAGAGATAGTTCACCAAATCATGGTCTTTTATCCATTTCATCCTTCCAAATGTCAGTGTTATGATAGACATGTATAACCATTCACATTAAAAAGTTCTGTTTTTTCCTTTAGTATTTACCATCTTTATGAAAGGTTTAGGATGATACACATGAAAGATAATGATCAATAGATATAAATTGGTAATGAATTAAATATAGAGATGATTGAGAGAAGACTTGCAGAAATTGAATTTTAATCAACCTTTTGGAAGAAAATTAGAATTGGATAAAATAAAATTGAAGAATGAAGGTATTCCAAATAGGAAACATTGAAGAGTTAGAGTTGACAAAGCTTATCGAGAAGTTAAACATTCAAATATTGACTAAGTATAATTGTTGCCCATAGAGTGTTTTCAAACATGGCTTCTGATAAGACATGTGGCTGAAGGTCTTAGAGTTCATGCAACATTCATTATTTCAGGCAGCAATACAGAAAGCAGGAATTCTGAATCATTGTTTAGCAGTGGTGAGAGAAATACGTAGAAAGGATTGACTCTGATAATTCAATCCAGAACAGTTACATGTTTTAATCCAGATTGAAATGTCCACTTTAGGATGTAGAATTGTTTTCTTTCATTAGTTGTCATTTTCCCTGCAATAAAGAAAACAGGGTACAAAAATGAGGAATTGTGGAGGTCAACAAATTAGATTTCTTTCATTTTTTTTATGGGTCACATGATAATTGTAGTAAATTAAAGAAAATCATATTTCTCTGACCTATTTTCTTTACCTCGATTGCATGATTATTATATTTATTCTAAGAATTATATTCCTAAGAATTGCCGCTAAATATATGTAGACCTGAATAATGCTTAAAATAATTAATGCATCTGTAGCTTGTCTTTGGCAACTGTATGGGTCCTTCCTTCCTTCTTTCCTTCCTTCCTTCCTTCCTTCCTTCCTTCCTTTCTTTTCTTTCTTTCTTTCTTTTTTTCTTTCTTTCTTTTTTTTCATTTTTTAATTGAATATTTTTTCATTTCCATTTCAAATGTTATTCCCTTTCCTGGTTTCTAATCCATATGCCCCCTATCTCCTCCCCCTCCCCTTTCTTCTATAAGGGTGTTCCCGCTCCTTAATCACCCCCCTTCCCAACTCCTCACCCTGACATTACCCTACACTAGGGCATCCAGCCTTGGCAGGACCAAGGGCTTGTCCTCCCATTGGTGTCCATCAAGGCCAACCTCTGCTACATATGCACCTGAATCCATGGGTCTGTCCATGTGTACTCTTTGGATAGTGGTTTAGTCCCTGGGAGCTCTGATTGGTTGGTATTGTTCTTATGGGGTTGCAAGTGCCTTTAGCCCCTTCAGTCCTTTCTCTAACTCCTCCAACAGGGACCCTATTCTCAGTTCAGTGGTTTACTGCTAGCATTCTCATCTGTATTTGTCACACTCTGGCTGAGCCTCTCAGGAGACAGCTATATCAGGTTTCTGTTAGCATACACTTCTTGGCATCACAATATTGTCTGGGTTTGGTGGCTGTATGTATATGGGTTGGATCCCCAGTTGGGGTAGGCTCTGAATGGCCATTCCTTTAGACTCTGCCCCAAACTTTGTCTCCACATCTCCTCCTATGAATATTTTTGTTCCCCCTTTTAAGGACTGAAGCATTGCACTTTGATCATCCTTCTTTTTGAGCTTCATGTCTCTGGATTGTATCTTGGTCATTTGAGCTTTTGGGTTAATATCCACTTATCAGTTTGTGCATACCATGTATGTTTTATTGTGATTGGTTATCTCACTCAGGATGATATTTTCTAGTTCCATCCATTTGCCTTTGAATTTCATGAAGTCATTGTTTTTGATAGCTGAGTAATATCCATTGTGTAGATGTACCACATTTTCTTTATCCATTCCTCTGTTGAAGGGCATCTGGGTTCTTTCCACCATCTGGTATTATAAACAAGGCTGCTGTAAAGATAGTGGAGCATATGTCTTTGTTGTATGTTGGAGCATCATTTGTGAGTGGTATATTAGGGTCCTCAGGTAGTATAGTGTCCAGTTTTCTGAGGAACCTCCAGAATGATTTCCAGAATGGTTGTACCAGTTTGCAATCTCACCAACAATGGAGGAGTGTTCCTCTTTCTCCACATCCTTGCCAGCATCTGTTGTCCCCAGTGCCCATGTGTTCAAGGATCCTACTCTGAATCTGTAAACTACAAACAAATACTTTCTTTATTAATTGTCCTTATTATGGTGTCTTATAGTAATAGAAAATTGACTAAGACACCCAGACACTGGTACCAGCCTCTCTATCCTCTAACCATGTCTCTAGATCTTGTCCATTGAGAACGATTACCTGCCAACCACAAAAATTACTGTTTTCAGGGAAAATAGACTGTAGTGTTAAATATTGTGTGTATTTATGAAATGAGAGAGAAATTACTTTGCTTTTCTATGGGAATTCTGACCCTTGTTTTGCTATGAGGTTTTTGGATTGGAGGCATGTAAGAATTACAGATGTAAAATACTCAGTTCGATGTGACATTTCCATTCCTACACACTGTCTTCGTCTTCTTACTTTATTGTATAATGCAACAGTGATGTAGATCCCGTTTGCGTAGAAGATTTTCTTTAGGTCCTAGTTCCCCTGGGAAAGTCCTAAGTTAATATGTCTATGAGAAAGGAGCATTTTAAGAACAAGGAAGTTATGAAAAAAACTTACTCCTCTAGCTGCCCTTGGTGATGCTTCTTGAAGAAGACATAGTACTGAAGATTTGAAAGAACATCAAGAATTAAACAGAAAGGGGCACAAAGCCAGAGGGGACAGAGTTCTATAAGTTTGTAGTTGTTGTTTTTAAATAGGGGAAACACAGTGACAGGAGAATTGAGAAGTTAGACCAACAGGCTAAAATGACAATCCAGGAATCATTTATGCAAACTTGACTTCAATTTTTAATTTTCCTATCAGATTGTTATCCTGTCTCACAAAATAAGAAGTGTCATTTTAAAGCCAAAAATCTCTAGATGTAACCAATATTTATGTTTTATAAAAGAAAGAGGTTGGATTGCTAGAAACTGTCCTAGAGGAAAGAGAGATGGGTCAGTGCCCAGGGCTAGGTTTGCACTGTCCTAGAGGAAAGAGAGATGGGTCAGTGCCCAGGGCTAGGTTTGCATGTGTGATATGAAAAGCACCAATCCACATTTTTTTTGCTTACAGATGAAACATAACTGGAGAAGACCCAGCATTCCATTGCATATATAGATTTCAAAGACTTGGGAAGAAATCTTATTTCGGCATCTGTAGTTGGTTTTATTAAAAGCAGTTTAAATTCCCCTGCCTAGAGGCAGTTTGGAATTATAGAGATGGGCTGCAGAAATTTACATTTTAATTGAGGCAGAAGACAAAATAGGGCATGGTTCAGCATTCACACATTACAAGAAAGAATAAATAAGATATGTATCAGCTGGGAGAAAGGAAATGGCTAGTCGTTTCTCACTGTCTCCTATGCTTTCCTTTTTGCATGTGGCAGTGAGTTAGCCCGCTAAGTCAAGACAATTTTTCCAGTCATCAAAATGTTTACTATTTCAGAACATCCTTGCAGTGAAATATTATTACGCCATGGAACAAACACACAAAAGCTCAAATAGGTGTGTATGGGTGTGCGTGGTGTGGATGGTATTTCCGATCTCTATAAGTACAGGTAGAACTTCTTGACTAACTGTATGGAAAATTATTTTATAGTATAGGCATTGATAGTTATGATCAATTGTAATTTCTCTCTCAAAACTGTACTTTGAGTGTCATTTAACACCTTTATAGAAATAAAGTGCTTGTTTTTTTTTTATAGTCTGAAAAGTAGTCACTATATCATAATGGGTTTTCAAATTTTAGGATTAACCTGGGTTTGATAATTTCTTTAAATAAGTGTGAATATGGTTTATGTTTTCTTGTACTTTTTCTGCATTGGGCTCAGTCACAGAAAAAGATGCTGGTAATTAACTTATCAAAAAGATAAAAATAATATGGCTGGAAAATATAGCAGCAATTCCAATTATGATAGTATCAAGAAACTTTTAGGAAACTAAGAGGAGTGATAATATCTGTCCCTTTGCATGATCCTTCGTCACCCTGTTATATTTGATTAATTGCACAGGCTTTGTATATTTAGAGGTGCTCGTTGTCAGTCATCATTTTAAATTAATCATAATTTTTTTAAAAAACCAATAAATGACCTATTATCATAGTATGATCTTCCAATTATTCCCTTACAGTGGCAATTGCTGTAATTAGACCAGAGAAAGGAAGAGCTTTCACCCTGAGTGTGTCTCTCTCTGAAATCAAGGGGGTCGAAAAATCTTCAGTTTTGGCCAACAAAATTTAACTCACTTTATAAATTGCTTGATTTCACATTTGGCTGCATTTCATCCTAGCATAAGTTAATTTATTGATTAGTTGGCTTTTATGTAATATATATTTACATATAACCTTTTGACTAGAAATATACATATACAAACACACACACATATGCGTATACATATGGGTTTGGTGTGTGGGTGTGTATCCACACGTGTGTGCATTGATGCATGCATGATGAGGCCAGAGGAGGGCATCAGATATTTTCGCTCACTTTCTAATTCAATTGGTAGGGTCTCTCAATGATTGAGAGAAGCAAGTCTACTAGTCCCTTATCTCTGCTCCAAGAACACAGATGTTACAGATGTTCACAGCCATGCCATACATTCTATGTGGATGCCAATGCTATCCAAACTCTTGATTTCTCTCCAGCCTCCCATTTATGTTTTATGTTTTTATTTACTTTAGGAGAGTCTCTTGCACCCTAGGCTACATGAGAGGCAGAAACTGAAATAAAATGTTTTTCTAAAAGTAGCATGGCGTTCTAGGGTTAAAGTTCATATATCACCACACCCAGCTAAATTGCTATTAATATAAAGAGACATTTTCTTAAAGACAAAGCTGTTATTCTACTGATATCATTGTAATTGTGTAGTTGTTTTCATTGTGTACTAACCCACCATCTCAGGGTATTTCCTCCGGCACTGCCAGTCCATTTTTAAATTTGTTATGTTTTGACCTCCATGTGCTAATTCAACCCTTGGGTTTCCTTTAAGGGTTTTTGTTGATCTGTTTAGATGCTATGAGAAATGTTTCAGAGAGGACTTTGAAGAATAAGAAATGTGAGTCCCACTTAAACCACAGATGTCACCATAATTAATAATATAGCTAACATCACATTTTAAAGCTCGAAAGTATATTTTTCAGAACCTTGAAGATTTATGGTATTAGGATACTCAGTAATCTCAATGAGGATTATAATGATGACCATATTCTGATTTTCTTGATAGGCAATTTTTTGCTATGCGGAAGCCTTTAGAATATTGTATGTACCTTCGGAAGTCTGGCTTTCTCGGAGTTGAGTAGATATCCACCCCAATGAACGTGTAGCTGTAAAACTATGTCTTTAAGTATTTTTGGTGTTAGATAAACTTTTAGATGTAGATTTTTAGCTAAATAAGATAGCAGATATTATGTACTGTGCAAAAAATAGCTTTTTATAGAATTTTCACGCAAGTATTTAAGATACTCTGATCATATCTCCCTCTTACATTCCTTCTCTATTTTATCTCCTAATAGTTTCCCTTCTACCTTTACTTATTGTTGTTTCCCCCCAAAGATTATACACATAGGAAATCATATATACTTTTCCGAGCATGACTTTTTTGCCTATCATGATTCTAATTATAAACTTTTTCTCCGTCTCTTTATTTCTTACATTTTCTTCAAGTTCTTTCTAGATTGATAGGGATATTTTAAGTTAATTCCTTGAGTGTGTTTAAGCTTTTTCTTATAGTTTATACTCATCTACCTTTTCACTCAGTGCATGAGACTTTTCATCTTTCTCAATTTTTCTCTTATTTTCTTACTGAAGTTTAGACTTCAAGCGTCTCTTTTTTCTAGGTCTTATTCTTGGTGTCCTTCTCTGTTTCTATAGATGATCAAATTTCACAAATCATTACCAAGACTATAAGAAGCTGTGTTATTCATTCTGTTTGTAGCTTTTAGTCTCTCGTGGTCTTTGGGTCACCTTAATTCCTCCGTGCTCAGTTCATTTTCTCTGTGTGTTTATTACCGATTGATAACATACATATTTATGAAAGAAATTAGTTGTTTGGTAAGGTATGTCTCAGTAAGCATACAATTTTTTTCTCCAAAACATCACAAAACTCCCATGTGATTTCAGGCTTCTGTATAGTGTGCTAGAGCAATTCACAGATAGAGTTTCTGTAATGAGAATGGTTTCAAATTCAACCCCCTGTGTGGAAATCATATGTGTCTTTAAAGAGAAGATTTCTAATCTTAGAAATTAGAGCCAGTCTGGTTGATGTCATTCAGCCTTGCTTGGTGACAGAGCAGGTAGTTTTTGTACTATTCCCATTTCCTGCCTGCTAACTCTCTTTATATAAACCTCACCTCTAGATCTCTATTTCAAACAATATGATAGTACCTGCTTTCTGCCATCCAGTCATTGGTCCAAAAAAAGCATCTGCTTGTCATACCCCTTGCCATAGTCCTTTGTCACTGCTTATATTGCTGAATTATACAATTATTTAGTCTCATTATTTATTTGTTTGTTTATTTATATATCTATTTATAGTTATTTAATTTATTTACATTTCAAATACTGTCCTCTTTCCTGTTCTCCCCTCTGCAAACCTGCCACCCTATCCCCCTCCCCTTTGCCTCTAAGAGGGTGCTCCCCTACCCACCCAACCACTTCTGCCTCATCCCTCTAGAATCTCCTTATGCTGGGGCAACAAGCCTCCATAAGACCAAGGGCCTTTCCTTCCATTGATGCCAGATAGGGCAATCCCCTGCTACTTGTGTAGCTGGAGTCATGCACCTGTCCATGTATACTCTTTGGTTGGTTTAGTCCCTGGGAGTTCTGGGGGATCCAGTTAGTTTATATTGTTGTTCTTCCTATGGTTCTGCAATCCCCTTTAGTTTCTTCAGTCCTATATGAACAACAATGCCAACCAACCAGAGCTTCTAGGGACTAAGCCACTACCTAAAGACTATACATGGACTGACCCTGGGCTCCAACCTGCATAGGTAGCAATGAATATCCTAGTAAGAGCACCAGTGGAAGGGGAAGCCCTGGGTCCTGCCAAGACTGAACCCCCAATGAACATGATTGTTGGGGGGAGGGCAGTAATGGGGGGAGGATGGGGAGGGGAACACTCGTAGAGAAGGGGAGGGGAAGGGGTTTGGGGGATGTTGACCTGGAAACCGGGAAAGGGAATAACAATTGAAATGTAAATAAGAAATACCCAATTTAATAAAGATGGAGGGGGGAAAAAGGAGACAAAATAAAGCTATGTTGCTATTGTTTCTGATATCAGAAACAATAACACCAAGGAACATACAAGACTGCCATCAGCTTGCTCTCCTCTCCCTCTGTATTCATGTTCTGGGTGAGAAACAAGAAACACAATGGACTTCTCCCAGTGAGAGGAGCTGTCATTAGTTCTCAGTCTGCATCCGCTCATTCCCAATGAAATAGGAGAACCTCACCCAGTTTCCAAGAAATTTTTCAGCCGCTAGACACTGGTACAGTCTATTTTATAATCTTAGCTCACCACAGTGCAAGCTCTCTTTGTTTGACAACTAGTGCTAACCTTTACTTCACATATCCTCCATGGTAATACTTAGCAAGAAAATTCTTCTTTGGTCATTGATTTCTCTACATCCAAAAAACACAGGGTGGGTGTACTGGCTGGTTTTGTGTGTCAACTTGACACAAGCTGGAGTCATCACACAGAAAGAGCCTCCCTTGAGGAAATGCCTTCAGGAGATCCAGCTGTAAGGCATTTTCTCAATTAGTGATCAAGGGTGGAAGGGCCCATTGTGGTGCCATCCCTGGGCTGGTATTTCTGGGTTCTATAAGAAAGCAAGCTGAACAAGCCTGTAAGCATCACACCTCCATGGTCTCTGCATCAACTCCAGCCTCCAAGTTCCTCCCCTGTGTGAATTCCTGTCCTGAAGCTAAATAAACTAAAAATAAGCTAAAAAATTCCTGTAAGCTAAATAAACCCTTCCCTCCCCAACTTACTTCTAGGTAGATTCCTTTGTGTAGGAATACAAACCCTGACTAAGGTAGTAGGTTGTCATTGTGACATCATTAACCAAATGTGGACTATGACACAAAAGTGTGGATATGGCCAATGGACCACAGCAAGCCAGGGATGCAGAATTTTGAGTCCGTCTTAGATGGATTGTGCCATTCCTCATTCTGGGAATACCAGCACAGATACTCCAGAAAATTCTCACTAACCTCCCCACCCACCAGTATTCTCAACATCACTCCTAAATACCCTGACTACCTCGACACCTTGGCCTTTGTTTTTCCTGGCATGAAAAATACTTCCAAATTGTCTGAATACATGCTTTTATATATTGCCTAACCTAATGCATTTCTTTCTACTAATGTAATAATTTTACCTGCTTATCAATATTTTCCAGCTAGAAGCTCAAGATGTTTAGCCAGCAAAGGTGCCAATATTTACAACCTTTTAAGTCAGTTCAGCAATTCTGCTAATTTTTATTTCTGGCTGGTTAATGGAAATTGTGCTTTGAATTTTCTTCATTTATTCTGCACTTCAATTAGAAAAAGATTTGAAATGCATTAGACATTAAAGTATATAGTCTGGAAAGATTTAGAATCTAACCACTATGTAATAAAAGTGTTTGCTTTGTTTTTTTAACCACAATCCTCTCACCCAATTTGAAAACACCATGGATTTATAAAATGTCTTATACACTACTAAAGAAAAAAATGTAACAGAGGGCTCATGCACTGTATGAATATCTATGCATACAGAAGCATTTAGATGACTGACAGATGTTTTCATTCTGTAGATGAAAACTCTGTTTCTCCATAGATGCAACAAAAATAATAACAGAGAAAGATGCTCTGTGACAAAATCCTTACATGTTTTTAAAGATAAACACTTGTCAGTTATTTTTCATAATCTGGTCCCTACTTAGTTATTAAGCATTAAACACCCAGCTACAAATTTGTTAGAATTAATAGCCTATTGTTTAAAAATTATGCTGATTCAAATATTGTACATGATAAAGCAGTTTTAGCCAAATATTTATGTGTCTAGTAGCATCAGATATTTTAGTTGTGCTTATGTTTTGCCTATAAAATTTTAAATCTTCTATTAGAAAGGAAAATGGTATGAATTTTTTATGTGTTCATTTTCAATAAACTTTATATATGTTCTTATAGTAGCTTTAGTTTAAAAAGGTTATACTCATGTGAGATACACTCCACCCTGGAACCAATACAACATTTTATGTTAGCTTAGTTCAACTCCTAAATGAAACAAAAGAAAACAACTCTTTCCCAAATAATGATTGTGTCTGAAATTTCAGACATTCTTTACCATCTATCAATATATTATCAAGTTTTCTCTCTAGAAAATGATCCCTTGAAAGGAACACTTAACAAAGACTGTCCCTTCCACTTGGATTTGCTTAAAACAATGTCATTATAAATCTTTTAAATACTATCCATTTACAAAATCAGTACAAATTAATAGAACTTCCATCATGATTATTTTCCTAAACAATATTTACATTGAATCTTTGAAAATTTCATACACGTATGTAAGTGTATCTATGTTGATTCATTATTTATTTTTGTTTTATTCTAAGTTAATTTTTTAAATTTAACTTTCTGTAAGAATTTCATACAAGTTTATGCCATACTTAAACTATTTTGACCCCATCTCTGCAAATTCTCCCATGTTTCCCCCCACTTAATTATGAACTAATCTTTATAATCATCATTTACACATACACACACATGCACACACACACACACACATACACACATACACACACACACACATATATGCAACCAACTGTTTGCATTAGTGTTGCTTATATATCCATGTGTTTGGGGCTGATAACTTGGATAACCTATCGGGAGACTCATCACTGGAAAAAAACCTGATTCTCCCTCTCTCAGCAAGTATTGGTATTCCCATTAAACATTTTCATCTAGAGGTGGGGCCTTGTGAAATATGCCTTACCTATATAGGCATGCTGACTAGTGTTATATACTGCTTTAATTCTAAGTGCTATGACTGTAATTTTAGTTATCATAACAAAATCTGTTTTTAATTTACTTTTCTTTTTTACTTATATACTTTACATCCTGCTCACTGCCCTCCTCTGTGTAACACCGTACCACAGTCTTCCTTCCCCCACCCCTCCCTTCACTTCTTCCAGGATAACAAAATCTTAAAGGTTGTTTAATACCTAATTTAATACTTGACGTGATTTCAGAATAGTCACTTAGAAGCAGAGGCAGATGGCTTTCAACGTAGTGAGATCCTAGTTTTAAAATTGTAAAATAAAGAAAGATGCCAAGGACTAGACTCATCTTGGAGAGGGGTTCTGAGAGAAGGGGTGTCTGAAACTTGGAAAAGAACAACTTGCAAATCCTGGGTCCCAGCTGAAGTCCTGTGTTCTGCTTGATAGAGCTTTTCCAGTCTGCTTCTCTGATGTTCTGCTTTCTCTCTCTCAAGATTTCTCTATGTTCTGTTTGCTTGCTAGTCTAAGAGATGACTCTATCCATGTTCTGCTTGCTAGTGTGTGTGTGTGTGTGTGTGTGTGTGTGTGTGTGTGTGTGTGTGTATGTGTATGTGTGAATTCTCCAGACAGTTCTGCAGTTCTCTGTCTGTCTGTCTGTCTGTCTGTCTGTCTCTCTCTCTCTTTCTCTCTCTCTCTTGGTTATTTTATTCATTCATATTTCAAATGTTGCCCTGCTTCCTGATCTCCCCTCCGAAAACTCCCCATTCCATCCCTCATCCCCTTTGCCTCTAAGAGGGTGCTCCCCCAGTTCTACCTCATCTCCTTCAGAACACAGGTCCAGTCTTGTATTTTACATATCAACCTAGTCCTTTCCTCCAGGTTTCCTCATGATTCACTTATGAATCTACATCCTGTGACTCCACCCCTTTGATTCTCAGGAGACAGCAAGCATTTTTCCCCTTAACATTGCAAAAGACTTTAGAGATCTATTTGCCTTTGTTAAGTAAGCACAGAAGACAGTCTAGTTGGATGGGACACTGCCCTGAAATTACCATTTCCACCACTCCTGAGCCTAATCTTGCTTAAGCTGAACTCAGGGATCTGTCTGCCTTTGTAAGCAAAAAACAAAAGACAAAAAAGAAAGAAAGAAAAAAAAGAAAAAATAAAGGGGGGGGGAACGTAGTTGGGTGGGATCTCCTGAGATCACTACTGCCTAAGTCTCTTTATCTCCTTAGTGTCTTTCTGACAACTTTTGTTCCTTTAGATTTATGAAATCTCCCATATAATTCATATTGCATCTTTAATTTTGCTTAGCAAAGAAGTTATGTATTTTCCAACTCATGTATTTAGAGCTCTGAATGGGTGTCCTAAGTGTCCCAGTGTTTACCATTTTGCCAAGACATAGATAGCCGCACCCTACACTCCTGGAATCATGCTGTTTCCAATTTCCATTAACAGAGAGGATATTCCTCACAAAGAAAGAGTCCTCCATGACTGTGGGTCCAGAAAGTATGTATACTATCACACCAACAAGCCTTAGGCCCACAGCAGCCATCAACACTCTTGGAGACTCACTCTGGGGCCCTGCCTCAGAGGCAGGAACCATGTCACTCTGTCACCACTAGGGCCACGCCAGGCTAGGCAGAAGGATATCTATCCCAATAGAAGAACGTTTGCCTAACATCCATAAAGCCCTGGGTCTAATCCTCAAGACTTCAAGAAAGGTAGAAATAAGGGAAGAAATATAGGAAAATTTAAAAGAGAGTCAGCGGAGGGAGAGAAAATAAGGAAGGAAGAGAAAACTGAGAGAAAGGGAAAGTAGGAAAGAGAAGGAGAGGGAGAGAAGTGATGGCAGGAGAGAAAGACAGAGACAGAGAGCCAGATAAAGAATTAATCCCTAGGACTACAAGAAAGGAAGGGACATAGGAAGGGATTTTAAAAAGGAAGATTGAAGAGAAAGATACAGACAGAAAACTCCATGCCCTCCCAACACATGTACAGAGATCAATCTGATAGTAGATAGTATTTATTTATTTTTCAATCTATTATCTATCTATTATCTATGTATCTATGTATCTATGTATCTATGTATCTATCTTATCTATCTATCTATCTATCTATCTATCTATCTATCTATCTATCTATCTATGTATCTATCTATGTATCTATCTATGTATCTAACTATGTATCTATCTATCTATCTATGTATCTATGTATCTATGTATCTATCTATCTATCTATCTATCTATCTATCTATCTATCTATCTATCTATCTATCTATCTATATTCACTTTACATCCTGATTGCAGCTCTCCTCCTTTCTCTCCTCCCAGTCTCACCTTCACATTCTTAACCCTATGCCTCAGAGAAGTAGACGACACCCATTCCCCATCCATGTGAACACATTAAGTCACCACAGGACTAAGTGCATCCTATCCCACTGAGGCCTGGTAAGGCAGCCAGGCTAGGGGAAGGGGATCCAATGGCAGGCAACAGAATCAAAGATAGTCCCCTGCTCCAATTGTTAGTGACTCATATGATGACCAAACTGCACACATGTTCCAAATGTACAGAGGGCCTATGTCCAGCCCACGCATTCTTTTTGGCTAGAGGCTCAGTCTCTGTGAGCCGTCATGGACCCAGGTTAGTTGACTCTGTAAGTCTTCTTCTTGTGGTGTCCTTGACCCCTCCAAATCCCTCAACGCTTCCCCTCCTCCAACTCTTTCAAAATTCTCCCTTCATTAACAGTGTCAGCGGTGGGCTCTCTCCAAAGAGATGGGTCTCAAATTGGGCCAGTCATTGGTTGGCCATCCCCTCAATCTCTGCTCTATCTTTATCCCTGCAAATCTTGATGACAGGACAAATTTGGGGTTGAAGGTTTTGTGGGTGGGTTGGTGTTCCTCTTCTCCCACTGGAAGTCCTGCCTGGCTACAAGAGGTGAACACTTCAGTCTCCATAGCCCCAGCTGCTAGGAGTCTCAGTTAGTGTCACTCCCATAGACTCACAGAGCCTTCCCTGTCCTGGTCTCTTTCTAGTCCCAGACAAATTCCTTTTCCGCCCCCACCCCCACACCTGATTCCCATCCCAGTTCCTCTATTGGTAGAAACAAAAGCTGGTGATCACTTGTGAATTATCAGATAGCATCAAATTTTTTGGTACAAAATAGATGTATTTTATCTGTAAGTGGGAAATATGGTCATTATGATTTCTCATTTATAGTGTGGAAATCACAGCTGAGTTTTTTTTAAGGTTTATGCTTCAGAGCAACTTTGATAAAGACCAAAACCCCAGAGACCCTGATAATTTTTTCAATATAATTCACTAATATTTTTTTCTGAATACTGGATTGTTCTTGAATATAAAATAGAAAAACATTGTATTTAATCTAAAAATTCCTGAGTCACAGCTGTCATGATAATGAGATTGTTAATTAACAAAACGTGATGCTTTATTCTTCTTCTTACCTCCCAACCAATCTCTATATTTCTGTCAGTATGAATATTTGAAAGTTACAATTAGAATAATTTATACATTTAATTGAGATTGAGTTAAGTACTATCTAAGAAAGATTTTCTACAAAAACAGTGCACTTAGACACCAAATACTATAGGATGCCTTCATAAGAACCATGTTTTCAAGCCAATGGGAGAATAATGGAGTCAGGTACACCTTATGGTGTACTGTTCTTAGCCTGGGATACACACATCCCCATCAACTCTTTCCTAAGTCTTAGTCAGGTGCTGTCGCTTATCTTCGTTGGTGAAGACATCAGGGCTCAGACAGGATTTAAGAGCTGCATTGCTTTAAGATCATGGAGCTTGTATGTATGTTGTTTTCAGAACTGATTGTTGGGTATTTGATAAACAATGTGCTCTTCCTTGGCAAAGACTATTCCTCCCACTCTGCATTCCTTAGCTGCCTGCAGTTCTCTGTAATGTTCATGCCCCACAGTGTTTCTCCTGTATCTATTATTGCTGTCCTTGCTCAATTCATGTTTTAGGTTGACATGCATGTGAGAATTTATGTGTACAGCTTGGGACAATTGTAGAAGATACAGTTTCATACAGAACTCTCGGATTCTCTGTCTCTTCCAGTCTTTTTGCATTTTCCCCACTGTGTTCCCTGACCCTTACGTTCTTTGGGAATGGGCTCCAAAATTCTGCATTTTCATTGACTGTGTCACTTCTGCTATAACAGCAGTAACAGCTGTGTTAGTTCTGCTCCTAAATTATAAATCGGGCCTACTGTGTACTTCAATCACAGGGTACACTGGGACGACCATGGTCTCTTGGGATGCATTTTGAATGGTTCTCTATTCCTTCTCAGGGAAAAGTCTCGTAGATTGGGGACATTCTGCTAGAGATGGGTGTGTGTAAGTCACAAAAGAGGAAATGCTTCCATAACCTAATGATACCCTGAAATGGGCACTGTGGTGGGCACATGAAGAGGGGAAGCAGTAGGTCTACCCAATGGTTGCAAACCCATAAGGTAAATTTGCACAAACATGGAGTCTATTCACATATTGACATTCCGGGGCACTTGTTCATCCTTTGACAATGGGAACACTTTCATACATGCTTTAAATAGTTTGTAGTTTTCATTTGTCTATTAGAGTAATTGTGGCTTTATTTTATATAATTTAACTATTTTCCTCAATTATATCCTAGTCTTGGTATTTTTAAAGGCCACGGCTTCTTTTCTTAACATCATTGTCCATAGGATGAACGGCTACTGTGTGAATCTTTCATGGTTGTTTTCTTTAATTTTTAGAATTGCGGATTAGTTTCGAATTTACACTAGATTTAAAGTTCTGAAGTGCGTTTGCTGTACTGAAGATAACATGCAAAACAAATACAGATTTCTGTTTTACCCACTAAGAATAATGGAGGGAAGTGGGACTGAAGAGCTGATTTGGTGGGAAAAACATTGGCTAATGTCACAGAAAACCTAGGCCCAGTTGCCAGCAACCTCATGACAGCTCTCAACCATCTGTGTAAGTCTAGTATGAGAGGATCTAATATCCTCTTCTGTCTTCCATCAGGACTACACAAATGTGGGGTCTGTTCCTACCTGCAAACAAAACATACATGCACTTAATATACAAATGAACAAATGTTAAAAACCCAGAGTAAACCATGACGGCACAGAACAAACCTTTACCCAGAGAATGTGAGAACATTTTGTTGTTCTTGTTCTTTGTCTTTATTTTCTACTGTCTTGGAGCTCTCCACAGAAGCTCACCCCATCTTGTCCTATTTAGAATTTTGATTTTTAACCCTGTTATTGAAAGATTAAAAAGCTTTTAAAATATGTGAATAACACAAATCTGGATTGTAATGCTTGTCCAACAGTTATTCAACATTTAAATTATTCAACATTAGGAAGCTAAGCCATGGTACATTATACAGAGTACATGAAATGGGCCTGTGAATCCTACAGCCCTGTTCTGAAGGCCACAACGGCCGATGCAGGATAGAAAACACTTGGTTTATTTGCAGCTAGAGGAAGAATTGCTCTAAGACTTCTAATTAAATGTAATCTAGTTGAGGCAGTTTTGTGTAAATCAACGCTAATTTTAACTTCCATGTTTTGAAGTATACTCCTCAAATAAACAGGCTCCTGTTTTTCCTAGAAGTCAAAACAAAATGTGGATGCAGAATGAGTTGTAAATGAATTTCTGGAAGCTGTGAATTCAGTGTCTCACAAACAACTCTTTTCTACTCAAACTGATGCTTTTTGGAAGCTGTTTACATACAAAACATTCTCTTCTACCCCTGTGATCTTTACTGTATTCTTTCTGGGATTTTTGTCTCCATATTTTCACCCGGATAATTTTGGTATCAAATCCCTATTCAGACATCACTTCCTCAAAGCCATGCTATAATGCTGCCATAGCCTCACCTCTCTCAGTCAGGCCTCTGTGCCAGGAACTGTATACGGTCTGTTATTCTTTTTTAAGCTTATTGACCTGTCAGTTATATAAAATCTGATCGTTCAATGTGGTATCCCCACATATAAAGATCTAAACTCAAGTCAAACACTACTGAAAACCAAATTAACTAGTCAGCCTTCTTATTTCACCTGGTCACAATAGCCATGGATGAACAGAGCTTACACTTTTTTTATCTGTGCAGATATGACATGTTTCCATCAGTGTTCAACATCCTGTTGGTCCGATCAATTGTCAAGGCTGCAATGAGATCTCTTGCTGATTCCCAACTACCTGCTCTTCATGGTGTACAGAGGGGAGGAACAGAAGGTCGAGCAAAAGTGAATGAAGCCAATTTGACTGTGCTCATGCTATACACTACCAAACCAGAGATGATTTGTGTTTCTTAAGCCATAGGTTAGACTTTCTCAAGGAACAGGGGGGATCCGTATTTAGAATATAAATCAATTTTCTCTCAAAGGTTCTATTTAAAAAAGGAAGAGGTCTTTTCATTAGAAATTGAGTTTGGGCTCTGTATCATTTCAAGATTGGTGCTTGACAGGACTCCAGTTTAGTAGGGTAATTGCTGCAAGAAGAGGATAATTGAGAGTCAGCCATTGTCCTTGATAAAACTGGAGAAGGTTCGTGAAACTTGAGAAAGTTTGAGTACCTGTCACCTGCCATATCTGACTGTCAGCACGGATCCAAACTTTACTTGAGAATATGAAAAATGTATGTGTTGTCTTTCTCTGAGATAGCATTTATGGAAACTAAGCTAGCTCTAACATTTTCTATTGGATTTAAGGGGAAACCGAAGCTAGAAATCTGAATTTTAGATCCCTTAACTGACAGAGACCAAGCAGTAACCACAAATACAAATCATAGTTAAGAAAATGAGGCCATATCAGTTTTAAGCTTCATTGATTAGACATAGATAAGAAATATGTGATGCTAAGTTTTGTGATGTTTGCCATTTCATCAACTAACTCAACTCTATGGAAGTTTTATGCATAAGGAATACTCAGTAACCATCAAATGTTATTAGACCTGATTTTTTTAGCCTTTTTTCTAACTACTTAGTGAAAGTGGTACAGACCAGTTGATTATTTACAAAACAATAATAATTTCAGTTTTCTTTCTGTGTTTTTCCTTGTTTTCAAAACATGCATGGTTCTAGCTGACAAATCATAGAACAGAATAAAATATTTAAGAGGAGCTAAGAAACAACATGTGTTTTCTAGAGTCAAGCTATTTGCAGCACCAAAAATAGAAATATAATGTGCTATCCTGTGTAATAAGTTGAATGAACTTTGAAATATCACGTTTTCTTTGTTGGAGGATTTCTTTACTTTATATCGTTTAGAAAGTCGTTTGTGGGTTCCAAACCCATTTGGTTCCTTCACTCCTTTCTCTAAGTACTCAACCACATATGTAGCAGAGGATGGCCTTGTTGGGCATCAGAGGGAGGAGAGGCCCTTGGCCGTGTGAAGACTGGATGCCCCAGTGTTAGGGAGTGCCAGGGCAGAGAGGCGGACAGGAATAGGTGGATGGGGGAGAACCCTCATAGAAGCAGGGAGGGGGATGGGATAGGGGGTTTCCAGAGGGGAAACCAGGAAAGGGGATAGCATTTCAAATGTAAATAAAGAAAATATTCAATCAAAAAAAAAAAAAACTATTCATACCAAATTTTAAGACCAGTCTTGGCTACTCAGAGAGTTTTAGGGTACTTAAATATACAGCGTCTTCCTGTCAAAAATACCTCAAAACCACCAAAAAAAGAAACCAGTAAGATTGAGATTTACCCCAGTCCTCAAATCTAGTTGAGGAAGTTCTCAATGAACGATTTGAGGCAGGCTTCTTCATCAGAGTTTGTTATATTACATGCTATGAAAGTGCTACGTCACTAAATTATACTTTTAGTTCTGCATGCTTTGTACGATAAAAACCTCCAAACACAACACTAAGCTTAATTTAGAAGTAATGCATTAAATAATCAATTCATATTTTTAAGTGTTGAAATATGTCATCCAAAAAGACGTTGAAAATTTAAACTGGTAGTTCCCCATATATAATATGATAATGTAATATAATTAATAATTGGAAATAAGTCCTAGATGACTGAGACTTAGCTGTGTGGACCTATCAGAACACACAGAAGTAACACTTTCAGATTTTTATCAGTCTCTGCTGATATCTTTACTTGAGAAGCCAGAGCTCTTAGATCAAGAAGAAATCCATCTCTTTTGCTTTAAAATACATAGCTTGGGGTGGTTAGAGATGCTACCATTAGGAAGCAAATGTAATCCCAACATTACTTAAAAATTCATTTCCATATGTAGAAGTATAACAATAGAAGATGAGTAAACTTTAGGTCATAGCCTAATGATTGACCTTGCTGTTCTTTTATGACTTGTTTGGTAATTCCAAAATGGCTGTAGAAATGAGCAACGATTTTCTGAAATTATGAGCAAAAGTTGTTTGCACATGTAAAGTTTTATGAGGTCAAAGATTGATAGATTTTATTGGTCTTTCCAAGAGAGTCGAAGACATGCACTCCATTTTAACATCAAGATTTTAGAAATATTCACTGTGATTGAGATGATATAACTGCATTTATTTCAACACCCGTAATAAGAGAGGATTGGGTTATGAATTGATCTCAATTAAAACTGTCTTCAGTCCAGATATGACCTTCTCATGAAAGCCATTCGTTCAAAAGTGATACCTGTTATGTCAGCCAGAAACTGTAGGGCAGAGGGCTGTGAAAGGTACCCTCATTCCTGGTCAAGATCAAATCCCTGGAGACTTTAAAAGGGACTGCAGGCGCATTTCCACTCTCCTAGGAGATCGGGCCTTCTCAGCCTGCAGAGACCGCTGTAGAAAGTTTGAGACAGATCCGTGACTTAGACCAATGCCCCACACCCGTCCTCCATAGGTGAGGATGTGACCACAGGCTACATAGCCTCAAGACAGATCAGTCACATAAGGCAACACCCCAAACCCCTCTTCCACAGGTGAGGGCATGATCACAGGTCACAGAGGCTCAAGACAGATGAAGTCCTAGAAACAGGATCACGCCCCTGATTATGTAGATGAGGTCTTCCGGAGCTCTCAGACCAAACCAATAGAAGTACCTGCTGTCAGACACTGACCCATCCAAAAACTGTATTTAAGAGTCATGTTCAGGATTAAAAGTGTGCAGGAATTAGTCCACTGTCTGAGAGCTTCTGTCATAAGAACTGTAACACTACCGCTTGGAGAATCTGCTCTACCGAAATCACTGCCCGAAGCTGGCGTGCACCCCTCACCAGCTGGCTCAGCCCGGCCCAAGCAACCAAAATGGCAGCAGCAGAGGTGGAGGAAGCAGTCCTCCATCCCTGCCCAAGTTCTCTTCCTTTCTCCTGAACCGGAGCACCTAGCCAGGCCAGACCTTGGAAAACCCAGGCACCAGAGCACCACAAGAAACATTTTAAATGATATGAACACACCACACACACACACACACACACACACACACACACGCACACACACACACACATATTTGCCAGTAAACACCAGGTGAGACACAGTGACAAAATTGTACCCCCTCTTTGTTTTTACTACATCTTGCTATTGCCTATATGTTCTTGAATTTATTTACATCTATTGATACAATATGATTATATATATAATCAGGAGTATCTAATGGTAGCTTAACATCAGTCATGGTGACGAAGCAGATTCCAAGAGAAACTAGAAAACATTACTGTTCAAAATTTTCAGCAACACTACCTCGAAAGGTCTTTGCCAGGTTACCATGGTGTCAAATGTGACTAATCCTCTTCTGTTGTATACCAGGTGTCATCAATGGGTTTGGCTGTTTTATACAGATATTTGACTGGGTTAAAATAAGTGTTCTGGGATGAGAGCAAATTTGAAGTTCTCTTATGGAAGATTCACAGATCATTTGACACTACTGTTTTAGCCCTAGGTCTGTGCTTTCCAGAAAAGTTACTTTTAATTCACTAGTTCCAAAAATCTCAGGGCAGAAGATATCACCATGTTCCTTCTGACTCACAGGAACAATTGCCCTAAATCAAATGAAGAGAAAATTGTTTATGACTCTTTTATAAACATGTGCTTTAATTGTTAAGCCTACAATTAAATTACAATTTGCCTTTGAACTATTATAATTGTTCTTATAGAAACTCTTAATTCTACTTCTAATCCACAGGAGATTATATTTTATTAAATTATGATACACTGATTAATTTTTCTAGCTATGACATAAATTACATAAAATATTTGGTTCTGTTTTGATATATTCTTCCTTTCTTTCTAGAAGCAAAAACATATAATATATTATCTCTCAAACAATGAATTGTATCAATGGAAGATCTGGGAAAACACCTTTTTTCATGCTGAATTATTTTCAGTTTATTCTTTCCCCTGTAACATTTTCCACCTAAGTGTGACCTTCTGCGAAACTATCTGGCACCCATGTAGGCAATTTTGACAGTTTTCTGCAATTTATTAACTTCCTTTATTTATCAACTGCATTTGATAGACTAAGAAAATCAGCAACAGAAGAAATACCTTACTGCCTGCCAGTGTTTTTTTTTTTTTTCCTTTTAAATAAACACTTTTAAAATCATTCACTATAACTCTGGTACCCAAATAGGAAAGTAAGTGATTTTACTTTTCTGGTATTTGCCTCTTTTGTCATTAATATTTACTATTTGGTAATGAGGATTTAAATCATGTAACAGCTAAAAATGTTCTTCTAGCAATGTACAAATACCCTTAAGACACATAAAATTAAGACGCCATTCCCAGGAATAAGAATTCTTGATTATGCTTTTGGAGAAGGATTTTCAAGGCAAAGGGAAGGAGGAACACTGACTGGCACAATGATGTCTGGGTTTCTCTACTGAAACAAATAATTGTCTTTGACAAGATGGCGGTGATAGGGTAATAAGTATCCTCCCATTGAGGGAGGATTGATGATAAACCAAAGTAAAGATAACTGTAGTACAAGCAATTTAAGCTTAACCCTGACTAGCTTACAAATACAAGGTACTCAGAGTGTGATTATTTTCTTTAATTTTGACAGTTACTGGGAGGAGGAAGTACTCCTTTACTCTTCTAACTGTTGGCCTGGCTGCCTACGCAACCCGTAGCCCCAATACTTGCTCTTTCTCTTGGCCATATGCTCATCGTCCATCTTCCTCCATGGAAGCTTCCTTCTCTCCTCTCATTCTTCTTTCTCCCCTTGGTTTACCCTCACACATTTGTATCACCAAAAGCGTACCTCAGCATGGGCAATGAGTCAAAGCAAAACAACAACAGCAACAACAACAACAACAACAACAACAACAACAAAAGATAAAACAAACAAAAGCATCACCACCAACTATAGCAGAAAGCCAACACCATCAACACTTCCACCACTAGCAGCAAACCAACCAAAATGACAACTCCCCCCAAAACAAACAAACAAACAAACAAACAAACCAGAAACATTAAAAACCACCACTATCACTACCACCACCATCATCAAAGCCCACAGGAATTCTGGAGTTTTCTACATGGCTTGCTGCTACCTCAACAGAAGGATTTCTTTCATCTCTTTGGTCCTCACTGCTTATACAACTTTGGAAATGGAGGGACCTCATGTTTCTGATTAAGTTTGTGGGACTTCCTGAGGATTTTGAGTTGTTTCCTTCCTGAGGGTTAAGGAACCTGTCTCCTTCAATTCAGATTTTTCTGAATCTTAAGGGCCTTCCCTCCAGGATGGAATGTTTAGACTGGAACTTTCTATACAACACAACACATGAAATATAAATTTTGGATTGAAAATGTTGTCTTACAGATCACTTGACTAAGAGTTATGAATACCATAGTTATAAAGTATGAATTTCATTAATTCTACCTCCTTTTGTTACTAAGATAGCAAGGCTCCCTCACCCTATAGGTAAGATGACCATGAATACCCCGATGTGTGAATGTTCCAATTGGATACTGAATCTTATTCAGTTCTGGGTGATGTTGTAAAGCAGCCAGGTCCTGATAAAACTTTACGTATTGACTGTCCTTATAATTGCACACTTTATTTTAGTTTGAAAATAAGCAGTAAAAATATTTTAAAAGCACTTGTTTTTAAAGTGGCTTTAGCCTTGAAAGGGAAAATGAAAGAGGTTTGGGGCACAGAGGCATAGTTTTGCGCCTGATGAATTTCAAGGTAACATTGAAAGGCTCTCTATTGATATCGCTGTTGGCACCTGGTCTTTAGAGATGCCAGAGATGGGCATGGTCAATGTTTTTTGTGTTTCTTTCTTTTTAAGTTACCAACACTAAGGGCAGCTGCCTGTCAAGGCTTCTCAACATAAAAAAGGAAACTCCGCTTTCAAGAAATGTTTTGTGTTTTATAAGAGAGAACTAGGGCAAATACTCCTGATAATGTGCAGAAAACTAACCTCTATGATCTGGTTCTAAGCTGGGCAGAGGTTGCTGTCCTAGATGCAGGTGTAAAAGCCAGTGTGGGTTATGTAGTATAGCATTGTCTATCCTTTTCTTCAGCATCCTAGATTCTCAATGGTCCAATCTTGGACAACTAATGAAAATGCCTCATAAGTAACCGTCCGTTAATTAAATAATGGGTTATCAAATGAAAATGATTCAGCACATGATTGAAAATGCTGTTAAGAGAATCCTTCCTCTTGGATCAATAGCACATATTGAACCTGAGAACATGACTTTGAAATCGATGATGGAGGCCATGGATCTGAGAAGAAAGAGTTTTCCATGAACTACATCAACAAAGATGCACAAGCCATGTATGTGCTCCCTCACCCATCATCTTCATCCATCTGCTATGGGTCCTTAGCAGTTGATCAAGTGTTAATATTACTTCTAATAACATCTCTATAGCAGTTGGAGAGAGAACACAATTTGGTGAAAGAGAGGTTGGGGTTCAGATCCTTGTTTATGGTTTAAGGGTAGGGAGAAAGAATGACTTTCTCTTTTATTTATGTTTTTAGAAAACTCTGAGAAGAGTCCTGTACAAAATCAAATCCATATGAACAATGACACCCAGATATAACACTTTAATATTTACCTCCCACTAAAGCATTCATGATTCATTGGTATTTGTTTTAAACCTCCCCAGTGTATAGCTTCTTTCAGTGTTCTGCAAAATGTATCCGGCAAATGTTATTTCATATACACATTATGCATATATCTACAAACATTTAAAAATATTTTAATAATATAATTCACAGCAACTTGAAAATGTCACTTGATCTCTTTTAGATTAATTTTAATAAATATATAACTTAGGACAATCCATGTAGAGTGCTGTATAAAATTGAAGTTATTTGAAATAAAAAATTTATGCATATGTTTGACAATTTTAATTGCTGGCTTTAAAGTCTGTCCTATGTAGAGGTAGTCCGTGAAGCCTTTAAGGATTAATCATAGTCTAGGTTTAATATTCGCTTTATGTAAGTATTTTAAGAGACTTCCAAACGTGTTTGGTTGTCTGTAATTTCAACCTACATTAAAAAAAGCAATTTTTATATGAGATATCAGTCTGTTAATCTTTCTTAAGAAGTATATATGTGAGGAAGTGTTTTCTCATAAATTTTATGGGGTTGAATTTTTGTAATAGCACATGATTTATTATTATTATTATTATTATTATTATTATTATTATTTACAAAATGTCTGGATAAGTAGTTTATTTGGATAAGAAAATAATCTCATTATAAAATCTTTGCAATTACAGAATAGAAAAGCATATTTACTGTCAGAATTATTGTATATCCTCTATGTTGCTATCTTACTTACTAATTTATAGATTATAAGGTATGAGGGAAGGTAGTCTGTGTTGAGATAAGCTTTGATATCTTGCCACTTGCATGTGTCACATAAGGCCTCTTCATCCTGGCATTGAGTGTGCATCTCTGTGCTCATGGAAATATTTACCTGTCTATGGCTGATGTCATTGTACCTTCCTAGGAGAATATACTAGGAAGGGTTCTGTTTCAGAATGAGACAATTATAGATGCTATCTATTTAATTAAGGAGTAGCGTACCGACGCTGGGACATTTGTGTGAGTAATCCATTGTTTCTCCACATTTTCAGCTTTATCAGTAAGAAAGCTAATGGTCTCCAATCTCCACATAAGCATGCTGTCATTTACATTGTTCATAATAATACAGCAGTATCTGGGATTTGTCTCTGGATTGTTTATCATTTGTTATAAATGATGCTTGATTCACTTCATGTCATATGATGTGGCCATGCTATGGCTGGTCTCCCTACCCATATCATACAATAACCTGCCTTTGCTTCACTTGTACCTTCTCCCTGGCCGTCTCTCAGGAATGATGCTCATTGTACTTTCAGTTCAGGAACTTGTAAATGGACTGGAGAAATTCTTTGGGCAGATTTCCTAGTGGTGTGATTTTTGAGAGGGAATCAGCTGATATCGGATGAAACAGTGACAAAGCCACACAGAGTCAGGTCTCTAAACAAACTTCTCAGTTTTGTTATTTAGACATTTTGGTGCCACATGTATACGGCTTCCATTATTACTTGAAACTTGTCATCAAAACTTTTTAATTTTCCTCTCTTACTTTACCATGTTAAGATGTGAACAGTTATGCATATGTAATGAGTGTGGGAATGTAAATGGATTCTGTGTTACTGAAACAGAATTTATTCCTCTCTGTCTATATTGATATTAGTACATTATAGGAATCAGATTTAAAGTCAACAATCACAGATAGCTTAGCCATATTTTATTCTTAAAAGTGGTACTGGGGCACGCCATACCCGTTCTCATTCTCTGGGCCATAGCTAAGAGTAAGTTTGGGGTATGTGCTTTAAATCCATGAGAACAGTCTTAAGTAAATGAAATGTTAGTGCAAAACTGGCAGTACTAACAAGTTGAAATAACTTTGGAATTGCAGTTTATGATAAAATATTTCATGATAAAATTTAAACTTAAATAAAGGTGTAGAACCAACTCCCAGTCCAGAGCTGCCTCAATCAACCATCTAGGTGGATACTCGGATCTTTTGGAAGTAGATTGTAACTTGCAAAGATGAACTACACCACTGTATATGTTAATCAATACATAATGCATTGATCATTCATGCCATTCAGACCGGCAAGACAGACACCTATGCCATCAGGTAAACACAGCTGTTTATAATAATTTCATCAGTCCCCATGAGCCTGTCAGTTCTGGTGAGAGGTAGAATCACCAGACAGTGACAGCTTTGAATCCCATCAGTAAGTATCCAGCTTCTGAACCACTTTCACGAGGGCACGAGGAGGTCACCCCATGCTCCATGTACTCCACTCCCTGCAAAAGAAAACAGCTATGGATGTTTGAGATATTGTTTACAATATATAATGGGCCGATAGAGGTGCTATGTCAGACTGGATTTATTAGTCATTAAGGGTTGATTTAAGGAAGATCATAGCTTGGTCTGCAGGAAAGTCAAAGAGATTTAAAAATAAATGAAAACAAATGAATATAAAGGCCTAAAGAGAATGGAAGAACTAATTAAATTACAAGTACTCTAGGCTTCAGACATAGAGCAAAATTAGTTGCATCTGGCATATGGAACTTAAGTATCAGTTCTTCATTGGAACAGCATTGCGGTTGAATTATAATGGCCATGCTAATTCAAGGAGATGTAGTTACTTATAGAGAAACCCAAGGTGACAATGACAAATTTTATAACAAATTCCTCGTAACTTTGGAGGTGTCAACCAATCGAGGCACAAATAGAATTAAGTCCCTTTGAATTGCCAGTTCTATGGAGCATCCCATAGCTTGGCAAATACAGACTCCATGCAGAGATGTCCCTCAAAAAATATTGTCTGGAGCTAAATAAGAGCTGAGGTGGCAACTGTGTTTACAAGGGAGAAGGACATAAATAGAAATAAAATTCAGTCATTAGGTTTTGAGTACAATATTTTTAGAGTCAAAGTCAAACTGTGGGCTTGACAATGGAAATTATATCTCCTATTTTCTGAATGTATATTACACACATATATGTAGTAACACAAACACACACACACACATACACACACACACACACACACACACACTCACAAAGTGTACTGTCTTTTCCCTCAAAGGCAAAACTTAACATGACTATCAGCATGATATGTCTGGTACTGTCTGGTAACAAATGTTTGAAACTACGTTCAGTTGTGCGACTTGCCAGAAAAATCTTTCCCAGTCATCTCTCAGACTTAAACACTGTCGTTAGCCAAGTCAAATGACAGTGATTTAAACAGGCAGATTCTCAGATATGGAGTGATTACTTGGGCCAAGCTTACCTAAAACTACTTCCTGTAAAATGAAATATAATGTCCAGATTGAACGTTTTCGATCACATTATAATTTATGAATAGTGTTGTTGAAGAATGCGTAATGATTGAATCTGTAGATTTTTTTTGCAGTTCTCAGATGAGAGAGTTAGTTATAATAATGAAATATCATAATTTCAGCAGTGGGTTTTGAATTCTATGGCCAAAAACTTCTCTACTAATAGGATTTCTCAAGAGGCTTAGACCACATTTCTATAGATGCCAACACTTCACCATGCTAAGGTATTTTGATGAGTAGGAAGTAAGTTTGCCATCGATCATTAGTATCTATTCTCTTTAATTGCACTTCTGTTGATGTCTCACTAATTTCTACTTAATTTGCTTCCAAGAAAGTGGTTGGATACTAAAATCTGAACACTTTCATTGCTCTAGGATATGCCACTGTCTAGTAACATTTGTCTTTTCTCAAGAAAGATTATACTCCATGGAGATAATTATAAGAATTCCTTCTGCCTAACAAGAGCTTATAGTGTAAAGCTTTTCAGTTGCAAGCAAATTCTTGGAATTCATACATCAGTGTTCACTTAATTAATAATCAGCTTGTTATATAAGTGTCAAATATCTTAAGCTGTGGACTTTTTTCTAAATCAAACAGTTTGGTAGCATTGTCCACTTTTGCTCAACCTGCAATTATATTTCAATGAGTGCTTAAAAAATAAATGGGTGGATAAATGTATTATCATGGTAACAGTTCATAATAGTAAGCCTAAAATGTATAATAAACATCTTACATTATTTTAGCATTAAATTTTATACTTACACAATATGGAAAAATTGTACTGTCACTGCTTTAAAAAGAGCAGCTTACAATATGTTTAACGCATGCATCAACAATACCAGATGTCATGTTTCTGTAACTTCTGTATGTGAAAACTTACATCCTATATTCCTAGACACAAAAATTTGATTATGTTCAGTACGGAAGAACACTTCATTCAATAAACCCGGAAGAAGAACTCTGAACACATAGGATGGGATAATAGATCTAGAATACAGTAACCAACCTCATCTACCTCCATCCAACTCTGGAGGTTCCTCACTTTATAATATCATTTGATGATATTTGTGGGTGCTGGGAAGAATTAGTTGTGTTGGAAACTGGGCATATATTGAAATGAGATTTTTTACTTATTTAGAACATTGTGTCAAAAAAAGGGAGAGGAAACCGAAGATATTCTACAAATTTATGTTTCTTTTGTTCTCTGACGTTTTAAAACTAGTTTTTTTCAAATAAAAAAGGATACAATGTAATAAAAAGGGAGGATTCATCTCTAAGCCCTAGAATCCTTAATAAATATATCAAACTATGCCTGATATTACTTCTAGATGCTTGGAGTTGACTGCAGGTGTGATAGAGTTCATGCATTATGTACATGGTCTCCCCATTTTGTCAATCATGACATTGTGAAAATGGTGACAGACATCCCAGGAAAGGGAAAAAGAAAAGAGGAAAGAAGCAAGTTTAAGATAAGAAATTTTTAGAACTTTGAATTCGGGTTTCAAAACAAGGCAATGCTTTTATTGTAGATCACGTTCAAACTTTGTATCTATGAATATTCTTCCAACTGTCTAGATCATTGATCACAGATACACACAGCAAAATGTTATGAAAATAGCAAGATTAGTAATTAAAAACTATGGCATTGAATGGTTTGGATAGAAGCTCCTGTTTGGATATTGGGGACTTTTAAAAATCAACAGTGCAAATGTTCTGAACCCCATGTCCTATGGTAGCTTCCTAGTAGACTCTATAGGCTAGGCATGTTAGCCCAAACTCTGTGCTGTGCTGACTTTTTGAAACAACACCATTGTCACTGATCCCATTCTGTCCTGAACTTTATGGGAGAGCCTCCAGAGTGACAGCTCTAGGTAGACACAATAAAGCAGCAGGAGAAGTGCTGGGAAACACATGGACAGATGCTATTAAAATCAAATCCATCAAATATTACTACTTTAAATTCATTCAAAATTGATTAGACCCATGCCTGTGATCTTGCCTCATACTGGTTTTGTTGAGCTAAGTTAATGTTGCAATTAATCTTCACAAAAATCTAATTTATCCCCAAGATTCTGTCATGCCATGATCTGTTTGTATAAATCTGAGACAAAATACCTTGTCTAATTTGATCTGTAGTCATGACTGAAAAGAGTGAGCTGATATTGCTTTGTTTCTAAAGTGATATAATTAGGATGCTCATGTTTTTCTAATTAATCTAATCTCAACCTGCTTTGGCTATTAGATATCCTAAAAGAATATAATGAATTGTTGTTTTCATCTAGTTCATTAGTCAAGGGAATTAATTTTGCCGAGTTTAAAACACACCAAATATTTATATTTACATATCTAAATCTCAATCTGAGACAGACTTTTTCAAATAATATCATCATTTATTAAATCAAATTAATTCCATTAGCCACTTTAGTAATGCTTAAAGCATAGTATATAATAATGAATAATGTACTATATATAATTATATATGCTGATCTACTGATAACATATTTTAAATGTGTTCCATATCCCCCTTTTCCTAATTGATATATTACTGTTATGCAAATTGTATTTATATAATTTATTAAACAGTTGACTGAAATATATATATATATATATATATTCCCAGATGTTCCCAAGCCACTAGGTAGGTGCTAGGAATATATATATATATATATGTATATATATATAATTTTAAATTTATGCTATAGCTATTATATTCTAGATAAACAAATTTTCCTATGACATTTTTCACATCATAAGATGAAACTGGAAACAAAAATTAATGTTGCAGAAAGGAAGCCAGAAGATTGTAAAAGCCAGAGATTCAGGGAGTTTGTTTGAAATTTTGCCTCCTAGTACTGACAGAAGCAACCCTTATAAGGTCTTAGCAATAGGACTGTGCAAACCTGAAATGAACAAGAAGGATACCAAACATGTGGACATGGAAACTCTCATAAAGTCTCAGGGCTATACAAAAACTCCAGTCAACTGAGCAAAACCACAGATCTTCACCAGGGAAGAACACACACACCAATTGATTGTCCTGCCCCAAATAGTCCTGAAAGCATACACACAAGAAAGATTACATAGACTCTACAGGTTATATTTAAAAATATATAAGCATATAAATATATACATATACTATAACAATTAGGGAAAGTGAAGGCCATTAATTTGAAGAAGAGTTGGTAGCAGTATATGGTTGGCTTTGCAAGTGGTTCTCAACCTTCCTAATGCTGCAACCCTTTAATACACTTCCTCATGCTGTGGTGACCCCCCAACCATAAAATTATTATCATTGCTACTACACGACTGTAGTTTTGCTTCTGTTATGAATCATAATGTAAAACTGGCTTGATGACCAGTTTTTTTAAAACTATATCACTGGTTATCCAAGCTTATGGTTAGCTTTTGAAATAAAGAAGTATGTTTTTAAACTATATTTTATTAGAACATACCTTAAAAATAACCAAGGGATTAGACCTATGTCTCCAGCTGCATATGTAGCAGAGGATGGCCTTGTTGGGCATCAATAGGAGGAGAAGCCCTTGGTCCTGTGAAGGCTTGATGCCCCAGTGTAGGGGAATGTCAGGTTGGAGAGGAGGGAAGGGGTGGGTGGTTGGGGGAACACCCTCATAGAAGAAGGAGGAGGGGGGATGGGATAGGGGGTTTATAGACAGGAAACCAGGAAAGGGGATAACATTCAAAATGTAAATTAAAAAATCCAATAAAAAATAAAAAAAATAATGCAGTAAAAATTACTTAGTATTTTAATTTTACATTGCAAGGACATACCACAACTGGGAAAATTGGCCCCTGTTTGTATTTTCTGCATAAGAGTAATAAACTGCCCATGTGTGTGTCTGGGCACCCTGTGCCTGGAGTGAATAGAAGGGCCATAGAAGGGCATCAGATGTTCCCAAACTACCAGGTAGGTGGTAGGAATTAAACCTAGGTCTTCTGGATGAGCAGGCAACAGGCTTTCTATTGAGACATCTATAAAGCCTCTGTTCTGATTTTCCAAGAGAAACTGAGCTTCAAAAATAAGCCTCACACAGCTGAAGCATAAAAAAGTCTCTCTTAAGGAACCTGTAAGGGGCGGGACATAGTGCTCAGTGGTTAGGGACTCTAGCATCTTTTCTGTGAGGTCATCGATCAGTCCCCAGAACCTATATACTGTGGCTCAACACCTCCCGTAACTAAAGCTCCAGGGGATCTGGCCTCCTTTTCTGGCCTCTGTAAGAACTAGCATATGTGTGTGTGCACTTGTGCTCACGTGTGTGCATGCACACACAAACACACACACACACACACACACACTAAATACATGAAATAGACATTTTATTTAAAAGAAGAAATTCTTAAGAACAAATGTTTTGGTAATAATGTAAACTAACTGAATATTTTAAAATGAGCATAAAATGTTGCACAGAGTCATTTTAGTGGAAAATGTGTTTCTCAGTTTTTTTCACACAAATTTACATATTAATTTGAGTTCACAGATGATATTCTGCTACTAAAAAGGAAATGGATTAAAATCTCTACTTTTCATCTAGTTATTCATTTTGCTTCACACTCTTTGCCTACTGATTCAAATTGTTCAGTTCTAAATAGTTTCTGAGCTAAAATCCACATATAAGTGAATACATACAGTGGCACGCACATTCCTTATATGAAATTTTAAAAGATACACTTAAGCGTCTTGAATGTGTGCGTCTGTCTTTACTCTGACTGCCTCCTTTCCACCTAGCTTACTTGTGGCTCCCTTAGGAATCATGTTTACCATTTAGCACACATTCCATCAAGGTTCTCAAACTCTGCTAATTCCATAGAGGAACAGAAAGAAAAGTTTAAACGGGGAAAATGATGTGTTTTCATACACTTTAAATCAGTTTCTGTTTCTGAAAACTGGGGGAAGTATCAGTGATCCAGAATGCAGGAATTGTAGTTGGATATTACACAAGCCAGACAGAACTACGCCTCTCGTGAATGATTTCAATGTATCTGGGCTCTAAGAAAGTACCTGCTGATGTTTAACTTCATGAAGGCATTGTACTATCTCAACTTCAAGGTTCAAGGTCACAAATTTCACAGGACCTGTCCTTAACATCTCTCTCTCTCTCTCTCTCTCTCTCTCTCTCTCTCTCTCTCTCTCTCTCTCTCTTTCTCTCTCTCCCTCCCCTCCCTCCCCCCTCTCCCTCCCTCCCTTTCTCTCTTCCTTTCCCTCTCTCTTCCTTTCCCTCTCCTCTCTTCCTCTCTCTCTCTCTCTTCCTCTCCTTCTCCATCTGCCCCCCCGTGTTATTCTGCACATGGAAATCACTTGGTCTGAATGGCTATCCTGTTTTGAGAAAATTCAAGTTTGGTCTGTTGTAATGAAAAAGAAGATCCCTTGCTTGTGAGCTGGCTAACCAAGTTTCTTAACCATATATTTGACATCAAGAATTTCTTTGAAAAATATGGGTAAATGTTTTGCTATTTTAGATGCACTTACTTAAATGAGATGAAGTCTCTATATTCACATAAAGAAGATAAGAACATGAGTATAAAGAGCTTTATTTGGGGTGGCATACTGGAGGAGGCCCCACTCTCAGATTTCAAAGGAAGGATTAGAGGCCATGAGCCATGCTTATGGTGCTTATGTACCTGAAGCTAGGCAAGAGGAATACTTGGAATTCTAAAGGGTTAAATGAGTATAGGAACAGTCAACCATTACATTAGATTCCGTACTATCTCTAGATATTTCCCTAGCGATCATGGGAATCTTTCCAGGATAATAGTTGCTGATCTGCACTTTGGTGACGTTTATTACTAACTAGTTTACTTTGTTTATAAAATTACATTTAGAAAAGCCCGAATATAATGTAGATGGATTTTTTTCTGATCATACCAGCTGCGAATAATCTTGAAACAAGCTAAACAGAGCCTTCTCTGACATTTAAAGGGAAGAAACATCATCAATCTTATGTGCTAAAATATGTTTGCATTTTCAGATCTTCTCTGGCAAGTTGATTGACATTTTTATAACGAATCAATTTTGAATTGTTGTGTTTAGTTGTTAGTTGTTTTAGAAATATATTGGTATACTTTTGTGACAATGGCAGACATTTGAGTGTGCAACACGGGAAATACTCGAAACAAACATAGCATTATGTTTACAATGTATTTTTGAAAAAAATGCAAGTGTTCGTGAGTGGTGGGGGACCACAGGGATTTATGCTTCACATGTGCATTATATCCTATAATTTCTACTTGCAAATTTTCTATAAGTATAAACAAATGCACTTGAGCAACTACAGCGAGTAACAAATGAAGGATCATTGATTGTGATTAACTGGAGAGGCTGATGCTGCCATTTATACAGTCCTTTAAATCTGTGACATTACCGATACGTACATTTTTACCAAAATGCCTGAAAATGTTTGAGAATAATATTTGACAATGAAGTAATTAAGTATAAATTTCTGTATTTAATTTCAGTGGACAGATAACTAATGGAGACAAATGAATTAATTTTTTTAAAAAAATCACGTTTTAGCATATACTTGTTTCTGAACAAAATTATCTATATTTTCCTTTACCCTTTCAGTTACATTGAACAAAAAGCTATGTAAGGTGACTTAGAAGCCAATGTATAATTGTAATTACATTCTACCTTTACATTAAGCTGCACAAAATTATTCAGCCAACACGACACATAACCTTTATTACCAATACCAGTGAAGCTTCTCTAATCTAAGAGGGAGATTGCATGTGCAATCACAAAAGACCAAGGAGATATGACTTACAAATACATATTTGTAAATTTTGCCCTTGATTTGGCTAAAACATTAGAGAAAACAATTCAATTTAAACATTTCACCAATTAAAAAATTACAGCCAGTTTTTAAGTGAGAACAGAATTGGGAAAATCTATTTTGTAAGTATCTGTTCTGTTATCCATGAGGAATATTGAATATAAAACATGCTACATACCGTATTAAAAGCCATGACCTGCTGGTATGGGGCTAAATCAATACTAAGACCCTAGATGTTCTCTTGCTTTAATTCCACAATAGAGGTTAAAATGCTTTGTCTTTTGGGACTGCAGGGATATCCATAGGCAAAACACTGCAATCGTAAATATTTTCAAAGATCTGTGCAATTATAGAAGAATGAGGAAAACATACATTTATCTTCTTAGGTAATCTACTTGCTTGCCCTTTAGTATTTGGACCTAGAAAAAAAACTTGATAACGAAAATTAAAACAATGTATCTTAGTCATTCAAAAGTTGTATATTTGAAGTAAGAAGCTTTCTTCTGTTGACATTTATCTTAAATGACATTATGTTCAATTGTTTCATCTCCAGTTACTGGGCTGATTTTTAATTTAAAACCGTTGAGAAATACATGTATCTAAGGCTAAAAAATTTTTTATTAGTTTAATGCGCAGGTAAATTCCTCAGTTAGTATTTGGGGGACATAATTGCCAATGTTGAACTGCTATTTATCACACCCAATAATCAGACAGAGTATATAAAATGTGGTGTATAATGCCCAACACAGAAAAATGTACACAAACTTGTTTTTTTCTATGTAGCGTTCCAATAGCTGGTCCCTTGCTTGACAGGCGTTCACAGAGTTCAGGCCTATGTCAGCAACCTTTGGCTCTGATATTAATTATGAGTGTCTCACAGACACTTCCACTTGTCCCTGGATGTAAAAATATGATACTTTCGTTTGTCTTTTTCCAAATTAATCAAATAATTGGAGGATTTCTTTATATGGTAGGAAATTTCCACTATCAAAACGAAGAAGAGATGAAGATTACCAGGACCCATCGCCTCTGTATGAAAACTTCTGGAAAGCCAGCCATTCTTCATATCTGTAGTTCTGATATATGAAATCTCTCTGTGCCCAGGGATCTATACAGTGTAGAGGGTTACTTTCTAAATCCTTCTTCTGGATAGTGCTATCGACTTATCCTTATACCTTCCTTCTTCCTATTCAAAAGACATGGAAGATATTAGCCAAAACCCTATATTGTAATATAATGTATTCTATGTAGTGATATTTTATAGATTCACTGAGTTTTTGAAGCAGGGATTGACAATCTAAAGTTGATGGCTCAAATTCAGTTGGCCAACCATTTTCCTAAATAGGATTATTGAATTACAGCCATACTCAATTTCATATATTATACATGGTTGGTTAAGAAGCTTAGCACAGGCTTAAATGTCTAAAATATGCACTACTTCACTTTTAATGCAGGTTTCTTCACCAATAGTTCAGATATTAGGGAATCACAAAACAAAGCAATTATGATCACCTTTTAATGAACCCCAAGAGAGAAAGAATGGTAAGAAAAGAGCATGAGAGACACCATAAAGAATTTAAAAGGACAAGTCCACTTATTACCCAACCCAGCTCAACTAGCCTGACTGGGCTACAGATCAGATGTGACAAACTTTTAAAAGAGAAGCCGAAAAATCATGTTTAATTGTTTTAAATTGCATTTATTAAGTCTGTGTGTGTGCATGTGTGCGTATGCGTGTGCAAGTACATCTGAGAAGATTAGAAGAGAGCTTGAAAGATTTCATTATCTTCTGTTTAATTTTTGGTCTTGGGCATGGATTTTAAGTTATCAGACTTGGAGTCAAGTGCTCTTACCCACTGTGTCATCTAGTCAGACTTAGACATTTACATTCTTAGGCAAGCCCTTCAAGTGAACGCATAAACAATTTCGTAGAAAAATTTGTAGCCAAAACAGTAAATTTGATATAGATTTGGCCGTAGAATATCTATTAACTTAGTGTAAAGCATTCATATTTGCATATTCAGTTATTTTTTCTACAAAGTTATTAATAATGGTACTTTCTACCATTAGTATGGCTAACAATATATAACAACATAGATAATTTTGTGGTGTCTCTAAAATATTTCAATACTACTTTTGAAATGTAGGGAAATGTCAGGGCAGGAGGTGGGAAAGGGTGGGTGGTTGGGTGGGGGAAGGGGATAACATTTGAAATGTAAATAAAAAAACAATAAAAAAAGTATATTAACATAGCCGCAAAAAATACTAGAATATAAACATCTCTAACCACACAGGAAACCGAAACAACTAGGTGAAAAAATGCCACTATTATCACCCTTCATCCATTTAAGCTCCAGCAACTAAAGATTCTACAGTTTCCCCAAATATCACTACCAAGGGACCAAGTGCTCAAGTACGTATGAATCTATGGAGACATTTTTGTCATCCAAATGCCCAAACTGTGTTTTCCTTAAAACTGAGCTGTGGATCAATTGTCAAAGAGAGGAAAGGTATATGATATTCTAAATCAATGTGATGTATTCCACAGTCCTTACTACCTCTTAAACTTCTTTGTAAATGCTTAAGCGATCTGATTAGTTTGGGGCGAACATCTGCCAATACCCATTGAGGCAAAGAGAAAAACAGCAACAAATAGTTTAATTGTATCTCGTTGTATCTTTGTTTTACATTGCTTTTCAGGCCAGTAATCTTGCCATTTAGAGAGGCATGAGCTAAATAGAGGATGGTAGATATATCATAGTTGCAGCTTTCTTAGATGAGCTATTTCATGGACTGTAACAAAGTGGCCTCTTTTAAAAATGTAACAAAGGTCGGGGAACAGGCCTCTGTTGAACCTCTGGTAAAAATAATGCCTGTTGTAGCCCAGTGTCATCTCTTGACCAGTGGGTAATCAAAAACTGATGCTGTAGAAGGCAGGGTGAGAGGGCTTTTGCACAGACGACAAATCAGCCAGATGTAGCTCAGAAGAAAGGCTACAGATTCAAAACGTTTGTATTTGTCTCCATTTGTATTCTAAATATTTGTTTCCTGTTGTTCCCTTCTATGGTGGGACCCAGGGAAAGCCTGGGAGAGGAGGAGAATTTGTTGATTCATTTCATGAAGTTCAGCCTGCAGAGCACATAACAGGCTGTATCCTAGGTGGGGATTGCCCCTGGAGGGACATCAAGGAAATGATCAGCCCATTTCCTTTCTATCTTGACACATGAAATGTCCTGTCTCACCTTTGAAAATTGTATGGCCTTCCAAAGCTGAAAACAGTAATGGAGACCATAAATGGGGAGGTCTTTCTATAAAGCAATTGAAGAGAATGAGCTGTGAGTGAATACCGTGCAGAGATTGTCTGAGATGCCTGCTAATGACTATTATTATGCCTTGTTCTGTTATGTGTCTGGAGAGCTAAGAAGACAAGAGAGGTTGACAGACAGTACAGACCAAAATGTGGCAGCCCTTCATAGCGTCACCTGAAATAAACAGACGATTTCTTTTCTAAATAAGCATTCACGCATATGCTTTGGAGGAACAGTATCCATGGAGAGAAGGATACGAGGTTGAGAAGCGGTGTAACTGAGGGTTTCCTAATACTGAACTTAAATGGCTATTTAATTTGGATGGTCAATTGATTGCCTTAATCACACCATGCTCCTGCAGGTGTTTCTGTAATAGCAATAAAGCACTTCACTCTTAATGCCAGTCGTAGGCTGTGCTGATAAGGGAAATAAACATGGATAACTTGATGGATGCCACAGGATTCGAGAAAACCTTAATTAGTGTTTTCTGGATAAGGAGCAGTTAGGTACTGCTAGCACTCCATTTTATCTGGGCTTTCAGAATGTCACTCTGTGATGAAACTTGCAAAGTTGATTTGGGTATTCTGGTTGCAATTAAAATATTTAGGAAGCTATTCTAAATAGTTTTTAGCCCATCCATGTTAATGTGATCAATACTGTGTGATTTTATAGGTACATAGAATATCATATCATGTGGATTTACCTAAATGGTCATTGAGTTCACTTTCTCTTTATTTATTATAGTACAACACTTCAAAAAATAATTTCTTAGGAAAACAAGTTCAACTAATCAGGAAGGTTTGTGCATGAACACAAATTCCTGAGAGGTTGTATAAATGCTTTATCTAAAATTGTTTGCTCTCATTGTCCAGAGCTTTAATAATACAGACCCTAAACACGCAACATCTGGCCTAGATTCCAGATGTGCTGCATGTCCACTGCATGGCCATGAGAAGGTTATCCCTCTCTGTCTCGAATTCCTCACCACTAAATTGAGGGAAATAATATCATTGCTCACTTGAGACTTTTGAAAATTCAAAAGTGTTTATAATAATTACAAAACACCTAGAATATTGCCAGGAACAAAGGGGACACTTGTTAAATCTTTTTCTGATTTTCTCTACAAGCAAATATGAATTACCAGTCCTTGAAAACATGTAGGGGGAAAAGGAACTCTAAATTAATTTAAAAATTGTTTTTTATAAAACTGAACTGGGTAAAAATATCACAGTCCACCATTAAAGTGTAAGTCTTGTTTTGTTTTATTTTGCTTCATTTTGTTTTATGCAGGAGTAGAACCAGCTGTCTCTCTGTAGGACATAGCAACTCATCAAAGCTACTGGGATGGGAAGGATATTTGTAAGGATTATTGTCTTGTCAGCTTAAAAAATGAAATTCAAATTTGATAATGAAACTTGTGAGGATGAAAACAACAATAGAAAAGTTTACCATATGAACTTCCCATTGCATTTGAGAATTGGTAGTGTGTATTCCTTACTGAGTCCGTGGTCGTTGACATTATCCTAAAGTTCACGCCAAGGAGAGAACACAGTTGTTGCCACACTGAAATTCACCATCATCATGAGTCTCATTGCTTTGGAAGGTTGGGTTTTTTTTTTTAGCATTTACACGGTTCCACTACATGGGCCAAGAGCTTGAAAAGTCCAACTAATTTTCTTGTGTTTTGATTTCTTGTTTTGATTTTATATTGGGTAATTCATCCTGTTATTAAGTATAGAACCTTAGACTAGTATTTGCTAGCATGAAAATGAGTTATTCACAAACTCATTCAGGAAAATAATTGTTACAGGTTTTCTGTTTGATTTTTTTCCTTTTTTTTTGTTTTTTGTTTTTGAAGTATTTGTTTTTATGAATACTTGGATCCCATGGATTCCTAGAAGGATTTATTTTTTCTTTTTTCCTGCTTACCACTGGCCTCATTGATACTAAAATGCATCAAAATGTAAATCCTTATGTAAAACTACATAGTATTTACATATGATCTATTCCAGTCCTTCCATATGCATTAAGCATCACTGAAGTGCTTATGATGTAGAATACAGTATGAACATTGTGCAAATCATTATGCAACAAATTGAAGAAACATAAGAAAAGCCATCTGACATGTTAAATCAAAACATAATTTTTCACTTTGAATGATTCTGTATTTGGCTTAATTTTAATTATATGGAACCAAAGGATTGAGAGGCCTGATTCTCTGTGGTTTTATGACTAGGTACTATTTACAACCAGGTCATTAGAAAAAAGAAGCTCACCCTTTTCCCCCCTAAAATTCTACTTATTCTTTCTCTGATTTGGCAGTGTGCCATCCAAGTTAAAGCTCTGAGTCCCGGAACTAGGCAAAGTATTTACAATGTGCTTCCGCATCCTACATCTAAGTGAACACAGTAGTTCATCTATTCTTTCTGATACTTAAAACTGTAGCAGTAATATAGAGTTTTAAAATAGTAACTTCTGCCTGGAGAGTTGAGCCCTATGTGAGCTACAGATGTGTGGATCTGTTCTGTGGTCTGTCTATCAGGATAATGCATGGGTTGCTCAACCTTTGCAGTATTTGTGGACGTGTCATAGATGCTACTGTGTCATCAGTTACTAGAACTGTTTCTGTACGTTACTCTTCAAATTCATTATAAAATATGTGTACATTGCATATGAATTATAGCACAGATGAAAAAAACTAGGAGTTGATTTTGAAGAATGTTTTGACGTTATGGGGGAATTCAAACAAACCATAACAGGATAGGGAAGCAAGCCAATTTTTGGTAACCACATGTAGGATAGAAAGGGCAGATTCAAAGATAAAACTCTTACACCATTACCTTAACTTATCATGTTCACATTTAAAAACGAACATAGGCTGGTTTTTCTCATAAAAGCATTCACACAAAATTGATTACAAAGCAAATAGCACATAAGAGGGACGGGCTGGTAAGGGGGCTGTGTGAGGTGCGGGCTGGGAGGATGGGGGTCCGTGATCAGGAAGTAAAGTGAATAAATAAAGTAATTACTGGGAAAAAAGAAGAATATCCTCGTAATGGCGAGAAGCGTCTATGTTTCTTTCTGAGGGCTCAATCTTTTTCTTTATTGATATCCTTTAAAATAAATATGTTCTAATTATAGCCTTAAATTTTATGTAGTGTTCAAGTTTGCATCTGAATTGTTCTTATGTTCAACTAATGCATTTCTACATTTATCTATATTAACATTTTTTATTGTTTAATTTTATTGGATATATATATGCATATATATATATATATATATATATATATATATATTCCCATTCTCAGTTCAGTGGTTTGCTGCTAGAATTTGCCTCTGTATTTGACATGCTCTGGCTGTGTCTCTCAGGAGAGATCTATATCTGGTTCCTGTCAGCACGCACTTCTTAGCTCCTTGAATCTTATCTCGTTTTTGTGGAGATATATATATATATATATATATATATGCCACATGTGGGGGAGGCTCTGAATGACAGTTCTTTCAGTCTCTACACCAAACTTTGTATCCTGCCTTTTATTTTCCTATTTCAAACTCTAAAGAACGTACCCACTGTCAAATTATAGAACTATATCCTCGGAGCATAAATTGTACAGTAAGTATCAACAAGCATATCCGAGTCACTTCTGATAGCTCTCAAATGTTTTCACATACCTTCATCCAAAACAAAATCTCCCAAGCTGGAGCTCATCAAAGGTGATCAGGGCTTTCTTCTGATGTGTCACAAGAGAAGGGTAATGGCTGTGTGTCTGAGCAAAGGAGACCCAGTAGTTCCTCTCAAGTAAACCAAAGATGTACTCGCAACAACTGTTCTCAACTTCTTTGATCAACGTTGGAGTAATAGCCAGACACTAATTACAAATCCAATCTGAACCTGCAATGAGCTACCAGTGTATGCATTAATAAACGTTAAATTTTTATGAGCAATGGATAAAGGGGTTGCAGTTCCTGAACCTTAATAGATACAACGTTAGTTAATATTTTATAGTTATAAGCACTAAAGATTTGCTATAGCTCAGCATATTAAGAAACCATTTTTTCATACTTATATTTCATGTCTTTACCACCCTGCCACAGAAATTGAAATGGCCATAAGCAGGTTTTTCCACTTTAAGAATTTCCATTTTAATAGGAAATCTATAAGTCATTAATTCGATGTTCCAAAAAGGCGATTCTTCAATGCCTTTTAGTTTTAAGGGAGAACAATAGTGAGAACACACGAGATGCACACTTATTCTCAATCTAGCTACAATTTTGGGAAGACAATCAAAGAAATGACATATGAGCATCTTCTGATGAGAGTTTTAGCAGAGGTGTCATTTTACAACCCATTCCATTCCATGATTAATAACATTATTTACCTAGGTAGACAGGCGATTCTGTAGAAATTATATAACAACAACACCCTACTTTGCAATCTTTGGGAAGAGGATGGGGAGGGTGGGGGAATGGACACAACTGTCTAGTGATACAGAAACATAAGTAATAAGAAACCAAATGATCATATCAGCCCAAATGATCAAACAGCTCAATATTCCTATCATGGTATTCCTCTCTATTCAGCATATATGTAGAAGACATGCATGGTGTGACATGTGCTGCACACAGAAAAATGTTACCCTCATAGTGTGACCACTTTATAGAAAAGTTGTAATGCATGACTCTGATGAGATATATCATATTATCCCCCTTCCAAATACACAATGCTTTTTGGGGGTTAGTAGTAGAAACTGAAAACAGAATAAAGTAACTGAAAGCTAAAGGATAGAACATTAGGTAGAATTAATTTTTATACACATAAAGAATTTACATTTAGCAGATGATGCTCAACTATTGAGTATAGGGAAAGTATTTACGCGTTTTGTGAAAGAAATTAAGACTAAGCACAGAATGGAGATAACTTCATTATCTTTATGCTTATAGATCTGATTATAAGAATATTTCATAGAGAGAAATCTCAGAAATGAAATGTTCTTGCTAACACAACAAAAATTTTATCAGATGATATGAGACGCTAGGTAATGTGTGTTTCAGCATTAATTGGTAGCCATGGTATTTTTAAACCCTGTAAAAAAAAAAAGATCATAGTTTTCCTTCCTTCATCTAACCCATTCCTACCACTTCCGTTATTTTTCAGATTATGAGAGATAGTTTTACTTTCCTTTATTCTTTTTATATTCCCTTCTAAGAATGCAGTCATCTTAGCTATCACTTTAATACCCAATTTCAGAGGAAAAAAAGTAACTCCGGTAATGGTTCATTTCACTGTAGTAAGCAATGTCTTTTTTAGTGCAATGTTCATATATATGTATACTTTAATTTGTGCACTGAAAAAGAAAAAAATGTGAAGACATGACACATTACAGTAACAGCATCTTGTCCTTAATCTCTCCTCTTGGGGCCAGAGTTGGGAAGATATAGGGAAACATTAACATGTTAATCACATGACCAAGACACCTCAGTCTGGCTAACAAGGGCTCTACTTGTCTGGACAAGGTACCGTCAGCGCGCCAAGTCAGGCAACGGTCAAGACACATTAAAAATAAGATCCCATCATCTTGAAATTCGTACTTGAAATTCAAGTACGAAATCTGACAATGAGATCAGGATTTACATATCCCATGGGATCTGGGGATGGCTCCACGGAGGCAGCCATGTAACATGACTTATACTGAGGAAGAGGTCTACACAGAATGCTGAGGGGTCTGCAAAGCGGCTCCTCCTCTCCAGTACAGCTACACTCTGCATGGGAAAGGCGAGCCGTGGCCTGCTCCCTACCCAGCTTCCTGATAAGCTGCAAGAGTCACAGAGGCTTGGGTCTGTGCTTTGAGGGCTACTACCTCTGGAATGTTAAGCGCTTTCATGGTCTGGTGGGCTGTAAGTTTTAAAGTACGTTCCACATGCTGTTTAAGTGCTTGCTTTATTTCTTGTGCGCAAACTGTTACTGCTTAAAGCTCTCAGAAGGACGCATACAGACATGGATACCCTGAAGAAAGGAGGCTATTCTCAGGCCCTCTCCACTCCCAGGACAGGAAGCAAGGGGAGCATTACAGAAATAGTTAAGAGAAGGGTGCTCCGGGGCAGTTAAACTCTAATCCCTGATTCGTCCATGGGGTGAGCAGTGTCCTCTGTAGGTGACTGTGTACTCCTTCACACAGGCATCATGGGAGGTGGTGACAAGTATGTGTTTGTCCAGCCAACCCGAGCTGCTGACATGGTGTAGCCGGTGAGCAATTCTATTGAGAACGTTTGAGTCTATGCTCATCCAACAAATGATTATATAGATTTTTTCTTTGTTGTTTCTTTGTTTCATTCTTCCTTTCTTTTCCCTTTTTCGTTTCTTTTCTTTTTTCCTGAAACTATAGTTTTTCATCATGGTAATACTGAATTTAGAGAAAAATTTTGGAAGTATTCTTTCTTTTCTTTCTTCTTGTTTTTTTTTACAAGGTAACTTGAATAATGTTGTACATAGTCTTTAAAGGACTGATAGATTCTGGCATTGTATACATGTGACCCTGGGCCTTTCTTATTTGATACATTTGTAATTAGTGCATCTTTCTAATTAGATATTATGGACCAGTTTAAATTATTTATTTCTCTGTTATTTGGTTTTGGTAGATCATATATATCAGAAACTCATGCATATCATTCACAGAATCCACTTTTATAAGTTGTTTTTAGATTATTTATTATTATCTGAATATCCCTTTTAAAATACAAAATATAAAAGTATAATACTTTTTATTTCTCTTAATATTCTCTGAATATCCCTTTTAAAATATAAAAGTATATATACTTTATATTTCTCTTAATATTCCTTTTTCATCTCAGATTTTATTGAGATTTCTGTCAATTTTTCGGTTGATTTTGCTAATGGTTCGCCAAAATTATTCACCTTTTCAAAGAATGAACTGTTTTCAGACTCTTTAGAGTCGTTTTCATTTTTATTTCATTAATTTTACAGCTGACTTTTATTATACCCATTCACTTACTATTTTCAGGTATTGTTTGTTCTTGTGAACTCTGGCCTTTGCATGTGTAAATAAGATATTAATATGTGATCTCTTAAAATTTTGAGATTATAATTCAATTATGGCATATCTCCCTTCCGTTTTCTCCAAACCCTTCCACTGCTGCTTCCCACTCAAATTCATGACCTATATTTTTGAAAAATTTCTTTCATGTATGCACATATATGCATATATTATATATTGTATTCTTAAATATATCCTGTTCTACTTGTATAACACTACCTGCGTGTATGTAATAGGGCAGATTGTTTGGCAGTGAACAAGTAGTTAGTGAGTCCTTACCTAAGGATGAGTCACATTCCTTCACTGATGCCATCCTTGTCCAGCACACATCTGGGCAGTCCCGTTGCTAAGATTTTATAAGTACAGCTTCTGACATTACCAGAAGACACAGTCTGACAGGAAATATTTCTTGAACTTCTGGCTCTTAAAATCATTTTAACCCAAGTTTTTATACTGTTTCTTGAACTTTGGCTATAGGAGACCTTATTTATTTTAGACGAATCCATTCATCCTGGGCTCCACCATTCTACGTTTTGATTGGTTGTGGTCTTTCTATGTTGCAAAGGGAAGTTTCTTTGAAGAGGTGTGAAGACTATGCTTAACTGTGGCGATAAGGACACATGTTTACAGACTTTTGTTAGAAATTATCCTGTTTACTAAATCAATGGTTTTAGATTCTACTCCAGTAATGGTGACTCCTCTAGCAAAGAGAAACTAGCTAGGTATTTAGTACCATTTTGGATATCCCTCTTGTTGAGCAGATATTAAGTCTAGAAACCTGGTCGTTAGTGTCAAGTTCTGCACCTGCAGAGTTACAGTGCAATGTCTGCTGATTTGATTCATAGGACACATCTATGTAGGACATTCAGATGCCTCCCTCCTTTGGAAGTTTGTATGGTTATTATTGCTACAGTCAAAGCTTGTCATCGGGGAGGGGACAATATACATTCCCACATTAATAACTTCATTGGGTCCGATGAGTTTTGGTTTGGTGTATTTTCACCATACCAAATTATATTGCCATATAATAATATACCATAATTATATTTCAAATCTGATTCTTGATTTCTCCTTTGTCCCAATTTCCATTGAGTAGTACACTGTTTTGATGAGTTTGTATATTTTCTATAGTTTATATTTTTGTTCTTATCTATCTAGCTTGAATTCCTCTGTGGTAAGATAAAACGTAGAATGTTATTTTTGATTTTCATATATTTGTTGAGACATTGTTTATGTGGTTGGTTTTGTAAGATTCATGGCTTGTGGAAAAAAAGTATTCTTTAGTGTTTTTACAGCCTTTTCATAATCTGTTTCTATTTTGTTATGATGTCATGTAGGGTTTCACTACTTGTTTGTGTCTATGAGAAGGACCTGTATTGACCTGAGATCAGATATCCATTTCCCCTACATTCGAATTCAGTCTATAGTTTTGGGCCTACAGTTCCTTTATGAAATAAATAAAAATGACTTGCTAGAAAGTACCAGAGACAGAAAGGATGTGTCTAAATACTTACAATGTTTTGGGAGGACCAAAGGAGGACCACATGAATCCTATCTCACAAGAGTTATAGTCTAAATGTTGTATTACATGTAGATAATTTCAGCAAAAAAATGATGAAGCAGTGAGGTACATACAGCCAGAAATCAGGAACTTCTCTGTCAGATCAGAAAGATATATATATATATATATATATATATATATATATATATATATATGGAAATGCTGATTTAATATCATATTTGCCAATCAATGGGCTTCCTATATCTTCTTTACTTAAGCAATCTGTCATCAAGACTCTTGTCATGTCTCTCTAGACTGAGAAACATTCAGTTGGTACTATTCCTGTTTACTATTCACTCATAACTAAGAAGTAGATGGATCTCTTTTCTGTACACTTTATATATATATTTTGTTTATAGTGTTTATTTAGGTTACATAATTTGCTTGTACTGGAGCTAATTAAAGAGTTTTCACTTTAGTACAAGGTTCTTTTTCTTTGTTAGAACACTCAAGAGCACACTGCCTTTTCTTTGTCTCTATATCTACTCTAAGATCGTAAATATGAGGGATGTAACCCTGACAGGGAGTGGGGTAACATGAAGTATTGGCTTAGGAGAACATTTGGTAACTAGGGTACAAATAATTTCCAGGAAGATCATTGTCTCAGAGAATGTTTTAGAAGAAGCTAGTTACAGATGACAGCACAGTACTCAGGACTCTGAAGTAATCCTCTTCAGGGCTCTGACATCCTGCCTCACTCTTCTTACAATTTCCAAAATAGAGAAAATTCTGTGAAAAACAAGGCCAAAACAGTACATGTTACATATTCTAGAACCCGGCAAACCCATGTCAGCATTTAATAAAATAAAATGATTAAATGTCAGGGAATTAATTATTGTTTTGTTATAGAAAACAAATTATCTGTTACTAGACATAATCTGTAACTGAAGAAGTAAAAGAAATGAAGGAAAACAATCCTCAGGTAAGAGGAAATGATATGTTGGTCTCTCTCACTTTTTCTTCCTGATGATGATTTTATACTTGGTTATGACTACCAGTATAGGCTACCATGTATCATTAGCATAAGTAGAGTTTCTCAACACACAGATTGCATGTGTTAAATTATCTCAAACTCCAAATGAACAAATATGTCTTACACTATGGCAAGGAAACAGAGATAGCAGATTGCTATTTAGTATGAAGATCATATAAAACAAACAATGGTTCTTAATGAACTAAAGGAAAAGTAAGGATGAAATAGGAATGCAACTAAACATTACAATGGCAGAGTTGCCTTGGTGACCAAGACATAGAGAAAGAAGTCAAAACCTGAAGAAACAGTAAGTTAATTTTCACTTGCCTTATTTACAGAACTTTTTGATATTTAGAATAACTGTGAAGAATCCAGCAATGGATACAATTTAATTTTATCATAAACTATTAAAATCCAGCTTATCTGGAAACTAAGACTCCCTCTGTGAACTAAAAACTGTTTTTAATAACATATTCACATTATTACTATACACATTCAACATTTAAGATAGTAAGGATTCCTCAAATATGGGAAAGCTATATTTAGAAAAATTCATAGACTTAAAAATTTATTTTTATATGAATTTATAAAGATAAATGATTCTATCAATCTTCTTATGTATAGATTTTTTATGCCCAAGTATAGGAAACCAAGTCCTAATTGTCATTCTAGTATTGCATCCCAGAACAACTAGTTACTAGTTAAGGCCTGTGTAAGTAACCTCTGCAGAATACTTTTAAATGACCTCTTGAGCTTCTGTGACTCTCCATCCCTAAGCAGTCTCCTCAGAACAGAAAGACAGAGATCTAAGACAACCCCACCACCCTGGCTCTTTGCTCTCTCAAACTTAGTAGAAAATCATTACCTAGGGGTCAACCTAGGAGGAGAATTCTAATCAATATTTGCCTTGGTTTAATTTTCCAGAGTCCCCTGAGTGCCCAAGCCTTTTGATTTCAAAAGGCCTTATCATTTCCTTTTAGCTGAAATAGCACAATTTGAAAGCAATAAATATTTTCCTCACTAGCTAGATAGATTTAGAAAGAAACAAGGGATAGCATAGGAGAAGCAACTTAGCATTTTGGACTACTGTTCTTTTGTACTCCTGCTATATTTCTGTGGATTCGTACAGGTTTTCACAGTGCTTGTTAGAAGTAACCTCTGTTGGGATGATGTGATTTTTTTTTTTTTAGTCAGCCAACAGTATGTTAGAATTATACAGGATATGCTCATTGAGCAAACAATTCCAGGATGTGAAACTGGGAAATATTTGTAGTGTGTGATTCAATCATTGTAGAATATGACCGTTTGGGGCTATGTATGATATATGATTATTCTTTGTATTCATGATATTGGCTTGTATATTACTTCAAACATGCGCCACTTAAAGAAAAATAAAAGCCCCTATAAATTCCACAGCAGCATTCCTACACAAATACACAAATGTGATGCAATCTGAAACCCATTAATCAAAATATTTCCCACTGTCACTGAAAATACTGTTACAATTTATCAGGTGAAAAAATGCGGATAATTTGAATTTGGGAGGTTGAGGATTGATGGAGAAAGAAGCAACATCCAGAAGACCAAACTAAACACCTATGCTAAACATGTCAAGTCGTATCTGCCTATCCATATGCAAATGGCCAGCAACTAGAGAGCCCTAGATCTCTCTCTGAGGTCTTTGGGTCCATTAGAAAGGACAGCATCTATTGTACAGGAACACTCAGGTATATTGGTATTGCTGCCTTTTCAGATATTACACATTGAATATTCTTTTCGTATTCATTTTCTCTCTTATTATTTTTTCTGCTCCTTCTTCCTCTCTCTTCATGAGAGTCTCCAATTTATTTGACTTACTGATCGTGCAGTGCTTGTACACAGCTCTGACTTATAATTCAAGTAATGGTTGCTGAGACTGTCACCAAAGGACAGCAATATTTTCCAGTATGCAAATATGGGTTCATATCACTAAGGCACTTTCAGGGTTCAGAAGAAAGATCTTGAGCATCGGTAAAAGTAATATGAAAGCTTGGAAGCTTATTACATGCAGCACTGATAAAGAAATATTAAGGGACAGTAAAGGGATTTTCATACTAATGGCAAAGCAAATATATAATTTTCAGAAGGCACGGGTAGCCAGTCTAAATATGCTGTGTCCAAGTTAATAGCCTCATAGAAAATGCATTGCTCATGTTGCCCACACAAGTGAGTTCAGCTCAGACAAATAACGCTATAACAGGTAATTGGAAGTGCTCTTACCCAGATCAGAATGGGCCTTAGGAACCATTAGCAATAGCACAATGTTTTTATTTTGTGTTTTGGTTTTTCAACTTTAGGATTTACGTTGCTTTTATTAAGATGAATCTTGCAATAAATGCCTCAACTACATATTTCTCAAGCTAATAATGATGACCCCATAACAGAAGGCAATGGCCTTACCTATCCCCGCTTATCGCTTATAAGTAGAAAAAAAAGTCACATAAATGGATTTCTAGTCCCATAAAATTATGTATGCATAATATTCTAAGGCTTTTATAGAAAGCAATATTAGTAGGTTCTTATCAATCATCTGAGGTAGTTTCTGAAATTCAGAATGGTGATATGATCATCTCAAATTAGGATAACTTAGAGTTTCAAAACCTCTTAGCCCATTAGTCATTTTAATTATTCAAAGTTAATTTCTCATTTTACTTTAATTTAAACTTTCCCCAAACATATAAAACTCTCAATGCTTAAAAACTGACTTCCACAAGACATTTATATTTTCAAATATATTGAATAATCTATTTCATAAGCTACATAACTGCTGAGACTCCATGATACAGCAATGATATAAAAAATTAAGAAACTAGTATAGTTTAAATGAATTTAAAAAGTCATTTTCCTTACACAAGCTTATGATCAGGCATCATAAAGTATTGAAAACTGCAGAGGTACATAATGGAGTACTACTCAGGTACCAAAAACAATGACTTCATGAAAATTCATAGGCAAATGGATTGACCTAGAAAATATCATCCTGAGTGAGGTAACCCAATCACAGAAAAACAAACATGGTATGCACTCACTGATAAGTGGATATTAGTCCAAAAGCTCGAATTACCCAAGATACAATCCACAGACCACAGAAGCTCAAGAAGGATGACCAAAATACAGATGCTTCACTCCTTCTTAAAAGGGGGATCAAAAATATTCATAGGAGGGGATATGGAGGCAAAGTTTGGAGCAGAGACTGAAGGAACAGCCATTCAGAGCCTGCCCCACATGTGGCCCATATATATACAGCCACCAAAGCTACGTAAGATTGAAGGAGCTAAGAAGTGCATGCTGACAGGAGCCGGATATAGCTGTCTCCTGAGAGACACAGCCAGAACATGTCAAATACAGAGGTGAATGCTAGCTAGCACCTTAACTGAGAACAGGACCCCCATTGGAGGAATTAGAGAAAGGTTTGAAAGAGCTGACAGGACTTGCAACCCCATAAGAACAACATCACCAACCAACCAGAGCTCCTAGGGACTAAACCACTACCCAAAGTCTATACATGGACTGACCCTGGGCTCCAACTGCATATGTAGCAGAGGATGGTCTTGTTGGGCACTAGTGGAAGGAGAAGCCCTTGGTCCTGCCAAGCTTAAACCCCCAGTGTAGGGGAATGTCAGAGAGCAGTTGGGGAGGGGGAACACCCTCATAGAAGAAAGGGGAGTGGGAATGGGATAGGGGGCTTATATCTGGGAAACTGGAAAAGGGAATAACATTTGAAATGTAAATAAAAATATCCAATAAAAGAAAAGAAAGAAGAAAGTATATCATATGAATCAAAGTCCCATGATTTCAGAATGGCTATTCTGTCTATACACAAGTTCATTGAGCTGTGTAGACTTTAAGTTTTGCTTATCTCATGGCATGAGTTTTTTTTTTAATAAGTTTTCCAAAACAAATTTTTAATTAAAAGAAAAAATGCAATGCCAGAAGATTTGAATTCCATTTTTAAAAATAGTATTGGAAACTGGATATTTCTGGGACAGTAGGTCAGATGCCTTCACCCTTCTTTTTGACCTCTAGTTGTAAGAGAGGCAAATATAAGCATCTTTGCTTTATGGAATCAGCTGATGTCCTAATTAACTGAAGTGTCTGTATTGTGTGTGTTTTCTTCTTGTTGCCTTGTCAAAATGCCTGGTAAAAGCAACTGGAGGAAGCCGGGATTTGTTGTGACGTATGGTTGGGGAATGCCTGCTGAGCAGTATATGGGAGGCAGAGGCAATCAGGATGCAGAGAGCAGTGCATGCTGGCCATCCCCATGCTTTTACATGTTTAGCTCATTGACATGAGTGCCCACATTTAGGCTAGGGTCTTCTTACAGTAATCAATGCAATGTAGAAATTACGTCACGGGCATGTTCAAATGTTTGTCTCTACGGTGATATTCAATTCCATCCAGTTGTGATGACCATAACTCTCTAAGACCAGCTTTCGGCTACTTATAAATATTGGGAAGATATAGTTCTGGGTTGAGAAAGGAAACACAGATAGATGTATATGAATGGTATTGATTCTACATTGGATAAAAGTTACTCACGTAAGCTTGTCTTGGGATTCTAGACAATTACCTCTTGTTAAGGTGATGGATCTTCTGACTGTGAATTACTATATTTGTCTAATCTAAAATCAATCTTTGATATCCTTCAATGGATAGAATAGAAATAATTATTGGAAAAAAATCATCTCCACTTCCTTCATGAGCTTCACATACCTTGGAGGTGGCTGCTTTTATGCACTCCATGAAAATTATGTTCTTTTACATGCCAATAGTCTATCACTTAATTAAAGCCAGTTTCTATACTCTGCCTTCTTTATGATTTCTGTAGCTATATAACTTAGAAGTACCAAAACCGAATATGTCCACATTTTTCTTAACCTGACCTTAAAATGAAGTTTAGTAAAGAAGTCATTCAGCCTTATAATTAGGCTTCCTTCCTCCAAAATATCGCCCACTACTACTGAGCAGTATGGTAAGGCAGAGTGTATGGAGATGACCCAATTTCTGTGATAAGTATGTCAATATTTTTTGTTTTTATTATTACATTTGATAACAGGTTTCATTATATAGGTATCATTCATATTGGATTTTTTTTTCCTATCAGAAAGATGTCTTTGTAATATACAGGTTTTTCCGGAATTTACGATGATTATACTTAACTGTTAGTGGCCAAGAACTTTATATGTGAGAAAACATATATTATGTCATTCAAAACCTTGGTTACTTTGTTTAATATAGTGTTTTTGTAGTTTCATCAATTATCTTGTGAACCCACATTTTTTATAGTCTTAATAATTATCTGTCTCCCATAAGGGCACTGCACACTGCTTTATACTTAGCTGTCTTTCCCAAGGCAGAAAAAGACATCGTCTCTGATATCGATGAGTCTGAACTTCTTCCCTTCTGCACAGCCCTCTTACCTCCTAAAATATTTCTTGGATTCCTCAGTTACTTTGGAATAACTTGTCCGGAATTTGATTTTTAAAATCATAAACGTAATACAAGAAAGATATTTCTTCCTAAATAGTAGGCTTTCTGCCAATTATTGTACAGTCATTCCACCTCAAATAAAACAAAGTCCAAAAAGCTTTGGGCTACCTTGTCAAAATAAGGGGGGGCATAAAAACAGGAATTATTGGTATTCAGCAATATCTCAACATATTTTAATACCATACCATTATACTTAGTACAAAGAAGTTTTTACACATCACAGACATTTAATAAAGAGTATAGAATTTGTGGATATTTGAATAGTTCTTATTTGGTACAAAAAGAGAGCTATATTGTTTTAATATCCTTTTTGATATTCCGTCTTGTAGTCAGGATTAACACTGTCCATGACAAGTACCCCAATTCTTTGAGCTTGAAATATGATATCTACAATGGTATAAAAGTAGAAGAATAGCTAGGGATTGTTATTGCATTATATATTATACTCTAATTCAAAGGAAAAATATTCTTGATATAAAAATATAGGGTCCATTTTTTTTTTTAATAAATACTATAGAAAGTGAATGGTGTTACATGTATCTCATCACATCTTTAGAAACTTCCAAGAGCAACTCTACTGAAATGCATTTTCAAAAATACAATGAGACAAAAGGTGGGTACACTGTATTTTTATCTTCTTTTTTGAGCAATTGCATCCACACTCCAAACTCTCTACATAATTTTTAAATGAAACCAACGATATCTTTTAAAATAACTTTTGACGTGATTACATTTCATTAAATTAGTTTCTAGGGTAGATACATTATAACCCTGTAATTTGCTGTCAAGAGATATCCTTGTCTAATTTCTTACTAAAACTTATGTATTCTCTTTGGATATTGTTTTTAAAAGTTAGATATTTCTAAACATGCAGATATTTGAAGTTGTAAAGATGAGACTTTAATTCTCTTTCATTATAAAAGTAGCAGATAGTTTGAACTAAAACTGATCTTGAGAAATGAATCTTGATAATGTGATATAACGACAGACTGTAATCATTTAGCACATTTAAAATTTAATAACAATAAAACTCAGGTTGAGAAAACAAATATTAAAAGAATAATATCTTGTAAGGATTTTCATGATAGAATATCCAAAAATGCATATAAAATCAGGTCTTGCCAAAGCATTATACTGAACATGGCACATTAAAGTTATTTTTAAATTATTTGAAATATATAATATATTAAAATATCTTTAATTTATTAGTCTAGGAAGCATTCTAAATTGTTTTTGACATATGCACCAGAGTAGGTATATTCTTCTTATTGGTATTAAAATCAATATGTTGTTTAAATGTGCATATAGATATATTAGTTAATTTTTATGTTCTGATAAGTCTTTTCCAAACACATAAATAATTTAATGTTTTCAGTTGAACTACGCGATAGACATAAGAAAGTAGTAGCATACAAACTGACCAGCAGACACTGTCATTTTGTGTAATATTTATATTATGCTCTGGAGGTCAGCTACCTGCTTCCCTGCTATTTATGTTTAAAAGAAAATGTCATCACAGAGAAGTGGTATATGATGCATTTTCATCTTTGAGTTACTCTGCAAGGATTCAGAGTCTACATAGAAGAGGAAAAAAGTCTCTAGTGAGCTGTGAAAGGAAGAGAACACGAAAAAGAAAGAATAAAAGGAAGGAGATAAACAGAGAAGCAGATACAGTGCCCTTTGCTTTTGATTTTTATGTTGGCAATGAAATTTAAAGAATGAAAAGAAAACACAGATTTGAATTTATAAAAAAGATAATTTTCAGACCAATAGTTACTCTATATATAGATACAGGAGTTTATTGATCCACATTTTCTCTCATGATATATGGAGTATTTTTGTTTTGACAAAAATTTGAAATCATGGCATCTGTTTTGAATAGAAGTTTTATTTATAGCCAGAATGTCTTTTATTTAAAAAAAAAAGTAGATGTTTAGAAAGTTTTGTAGGTGTCTTGTGAGTCTGAGGAGTAATTGCTCACACTTAGATGTTATACTGATACAAATATGGAAATCTCAATTATTTAAATTCAATCATTTGGCGGTTCTATGGAATAGTGGATCAGTAAAAGGGGACTCACGCTAAGTGTTACGGAGGAAGACTTTGTTCTCATGGAATGCTGAAAGAGCTTTAGGGTACAATCTTTGGGGAATATACTGGGTTCTCTTTCTGGGCAATATTTCCAACATAGAAGTTGACTGCCAAGGAAAAAAGCTAATAATAAAATAGAAAAAATACATAACCTGAAGTTCAAGACAGACTAGGCAGTTGAGATGGAAATGGAGAGTCTTTAAGAAAATACCCCGCAGCTCTGAGTCTGACTTTCTCTGCAACCCACATGAAATCTTAAAAATATAATGACAGGCCTGAGTGTTCACACAGGGGCTTACGGCTCTGAGAACTCACTTTTAAAGATACCTTACACACTGCAGTTCTAACGAGTTGAATCCCCAGGGAAGTTAGCTCTGGATACTCCCCGTTTGGCTTAAGTCAGTGGGGGAACATAGTACATTACGGAAATAGAAATTCGTGGGTGGCTCTGGCTTCAGGGAGAGTATGATACAAGAATGAGATGGAAGGCATAGCCCAAGGTATCTGCAGATGCTTCTCATCCAGCAGTTCTCGAAACCCTGAGGGTAGAATATGGGTAAAGAGAGACTCATTACCCTGATGTGTGTCTTCTCTTTACTGTTATGTGTGTTTCTGTACTCTGTTCAATGAATCAGAATCAATGAACCACATGGTTGCATGGTGTGCTCTTTCTCCTCTTTCTCCTCCACATCTTCCTCAATGTCTGATGACAATGCTTCCCCTTATATTGAAAAAACAGATGACATCAGAGGAGGACAGACCTGGGATGCCAAATGTATCCTGCTAGTGCTGCTCTCATACATGCTCTGGTGTCCCTCATAAGTGACAACTGTGCATTGTCAAGCTCCTTGGGTCATCATCCCCTAATTACTTCTCCTTCCTTTCTCCTTGGGTCATCTAACTTTCTCAACTGGATCATCCCCAACCTATGTGCAAATAAATGCTCTATAATATTTTTATGTATTTGAAAACATCTTAAAGCCCACTTTCCCCCTATCATTTATCCCTGTTTAATTTTGAAGAATTCTCTAACATACTGTATTACATACACTGTCTCAAATTTCATTGCATCAGACTGACTCTACTATTCCTGCTAAGGGTTCAACTACCTGTTTTGAGCCTTAACATAATCAACTTGTTAGTAATGTTTGAAATACTTGGTCTTTTCTGACTACCTCTCTGTCTATTTCTTTTAGTACTATTAGCAAGTTGAACTTCTTCTCTCTCATCTCCTTGATGGATGGTGTGTGATTGATTTTCTGCAGTGCAACTCTTACTTCACTTCTTTTCAAAACTGAGATCATTATCGTTCTGGATCCTACTTAGTTGTGCATTTTGTACTGATGTATTTTACATCATTTATTTTCATACCAGAACTTTCCTGGAAACTTCACTCACACGTACTGTTTGGCAGAGTATGAGTAGGTGCATGTATGCGTGCCTTTGTATGTGCCTGTCTGTGGGTTTGTGTGTGGTGTATGTATATGCACATGTTTGCCTGTGTATACCTGCATAGGAATGGGTATATGGAAAGGTTGGCAGTGGGTGCGTCCTTTATTGCTACTTCCTATTGTTTTAGTGTGTCTTTTTATTTTTATTAATTTATTTATCTACTCTACCTCCCCATCTAAGCTTCCCCTTCCTCTTCTCCTAGTTCCTCTATCTCTGCCCTAACTCTATTCCCCTCCCCAATCCTTTTTTCCCCAGAAAAGGGGAGACCTCCCTTGGATATCAATCCCTCCTTGCTATATCAAGTTGCCATAGGAATAGGTACATCTTCTCTTATTGAGCCTAGGCAAGGCATTCCAGTTAGAGGAAAGGGGGCCAGAGGCAGGCAATAGAGACAGCCTTTCAGTTTGCCCAGACTGACTACCTAGCTAGCTCCTGAGATTTGCCTACCTCCCACTGCTTTCTAGCCATGAGGTTACAGATGTGCACTGCCATGCTGGATATGAGTGTGAGGGGGGAGGGGCTCTTTAATCTGTTCTTCATGTTTCCCCAACAAAACATTTGCTCACCGTGCGACATCTCATGGTCACATTTTCACATATCTAGTAGAAAACATGAAGTCACATGGTTATATTCAAAGCCTTCATTTCCCATCAAAGTATCCCAGTTGTAATAAATCTATAGAAAGTGTCTCCTCTTATTGGTATAAAGGAATCGTTTCAGTTACTTAGGCCGAACAGGTGGAAAGACAAAAGTGTTCCAATACCTCTCGACCTTACAACTTAATTAGCAGTTTACCTGTAATTCCCATAGCCTGCAACTTCAAAACATGGTAAAGATCTAGAACCTCTGCTGTGCTCAAACGCCTATTATCCTTTGTGTGCTCAAAGCTCCTACCTGCTTTCCTAGATGTCATCACATTTGTTCTGTTATTTTCTGTCCTTCAGCCAGCAGAAAAAGGAGATCCGGATTAATCTAAACCTGTACTGTATATTGGGCCCAAAAGGTTTTCATTTTTCTCTCACCCAGAGAGGTGAGATCTTCAAACAACCTCTTTGACCTCACTGTGTGCTGTCCCTTCACTTGAGCTATGATAGTACCTTTAGTATTTCAGTGATTTTTGTGTTTCCTCTCTAAGGACTTCTACTTGTTTACTTGTGCTTTCCTGCATTTCTCTAAGGGAGTTCTTTATGTCTTTCTTGAAGTCCTCCATCATTATCAAAAAATGTGATTTCAAGTCTAAATCTTGCTTTTCTGGTGTGTTTGGATATCCAGTATTTTCTTTGGTGGGACAACTGGGCTCTGATGATGCCAAGTAGTCTTGGTTTCTGTTGCTTAGGTTCCTGTGCTTGCCTCTAGCCATTGGGTTGTCTCTGGTATTTTCTTGTCTTGCTGTTTCTGGGAGTGACTTGACCCTGCTGTAGGCGTCTGTGTCAGCTCCTGTAGAACTGTTTTCCTGTTTGCTTTCAGCCTTTCCTGAGAACAGGTGCTCTGCTCTCAGCTGTGGCGGAGCTCCTGGAGACTGTCTTTCAGCTTTAGGCGTGGGCAGGAATCAAAGGGTCCTGCCCCTGATTGCTCCTAGGTCCTTGCACCCCTGGGGCACAGCTGGCACTATGCGATTCCCTCTTGGGTCTGGACTGTGGGCAGAGCATGGTCTCCTCTGACTTCTCAGTCACTTCTCAGGAGTGTCCACACTTCTGAGGTTCCAGCTCTCTCCCCCACGGGATTTGGGTGCAGGGAGCTGTTTGGCTGGATCAGTTCAGTCCTGGGCACAGACCAGAACTGCAGGTACCAACTGCTGTCTGTTCCTATATCCCTGTGTCCCGAGGCACTGGGCAGTTTCCCCCTTGGACCAGGGATGTGGGCCGAGATGTGCAGAGGTGGCAGTCTGTCCTGTGGCCTCGGGATGTCTGCACTCCTGGGTGGTCCATTCTCCTATTTAAGACTCTTTATTCACCATTAAAAGTTTTCTTATAAAGAACAAGAGCAATTTATTTTTGATTCTAAGTATATTTATTAAATGCAATTGTGTTGTCTTTACAACACAAAAAGAGAAATTAAAAAAAAAAAAAACTTGGTAGTTCCAAGAATCTTTTACTAACTAGATAGACTGTATGCCATCCAATGTACTGTGTTTTCTGCTATAATGTTTACTTTAGAAGAAAATACACAGAACAAGGGAGATCTCTCAGTAGGTAAAGGCACTTGCCACCAAGACTGATGACGTGAGTTCGAACTCTGGAATCCACAGTAGTGGAAGAGCAACTCCAAATCATAGGCACATACACACACACACACACACACACACACACACACACACACACACACACATACACACACACACACACACACACACACACGCACACACATACATACACATAACACACACACAAAACATACACACACAACACACACACACAATTAAATGGATAGATGAAAATTGTTTCTTGAAGTTTTGGTCTATTTCAAAGTGGTTGATTTCATAGGGAAACATTTAATTACAATACAAAATGTGTTTTTTGCTTATTTATGGGATTTTATTTTAAGGAAAATAATATTGCACTAAACTAACATAAGTCACAAAGGAATCATACAATCTCCACTTTTAATGCAGCACTTTACTGGGAATAATACTCTGTCACATGTGTCTTCAAGTTCTTCTGTGTTTGAAGAGAAGATTCTTTATAGGAGCAAAGCTGAATCAAATGATTTCCATACACATAGTGAGTTACAGCCAAAATGGAGGTTACTTGGTCTTTCCAATTCCCAAATGTAGGCACTGTTGAATGTGTTATGTCCATTCACCCTTTCTGTGGTCTGTGGTTATGAGTAAAGGTGGCAAACCTGAGAGGTCAGACTGCAACTCAGAAGAAAGTACTCGGTTCGTCAGATACAATCAGTACTAGAATTCAGTAGCTCAGTTAGAAAACCTTGCTTGAACATCTGGAAGATGATTTGTTCAAAGCATTCCTTTCATCTTGGATACAATTATATTTTTCATTGTCTTAGAAGGTAAAAATTTCTTCAAACTTGACTTGTGTATCTTAAAATCTGACTCCCAATATGACAATATTGGCTGGAAAGCTATTAGAAAAATTGTATATAAATTATGTCAAAAAGGAGGCTGTACTGATATACCACAGACATGAACTTTTTTTTTAAATAGGGTTCATATCAGTTCTCCAAAAATCTGCTAACACAATTATTTTTTTAGCAATTTCCATCAACATAGTAAATGATTTCCAGGGCATCAAGCAAGGGCCTTGGCTCAAAAACAAAACAAACAAACAAACAAAAAAGAAAAATCAAAATAAAACAAAGCAAAAAAGCATTTGTCAACACGATCAATCTTTCTTAAATAGTCCTGTGCTACAGTGAGATTTTACACAGCAAGTTCTGCCAACCTTGCATCTGGTTTGTGTTGTAGCACAGACTCAAGTACAAGTGACATCAGGCCTGCACAGAAAAAAAATTATAGGTATGTGACCAGATGTTAATAGTTGAAGACAAATGCTGAGAAGGAATTATCCAGAAATAAACATACAGGCAAAAAACAACATATGCTTCTTACTGAGTAGGCAGACTGCAGGGTTTTTTGTTTTTTTTTTTTTTTTTCTTTGCTGTGTCGCAGTTATGATCACAAGGTATTTTTACAGTCTTGGTCTGTTACTACTATGCATCTTTTTCTGTTGTTTTCATGAGAGATTTTTTTTTTAAAAAATTAATAGAATATACCTTTAAAGTGTTATCTAAAAGACCACTGCTCTCAGATTTACTAACTCAAAAAGAATGTGTAGTGACAAGACAGTAAATCAACAAACTTCTCCATCACCACCACCACCACCACCATCACCACCACCATCACCACCACCATCATCATCATCATCATCAACATCATCATATCATCATCATTATCATTATCACCATCTCTTGGAATATGAGAGTGATAGGTAATGCACTCTGAAAGCATGAGATTCTCAGCTAGGAAGATGTGGGTAAAATCTAGACTTACCATTTATGGGTTCAGAATAGAAGGGAAGTGACTTCACTTTCACGAACCTGAGTCACTATATCAGTAAAATTGAACTCTGATTTAAATGGTTTGATCAATTGTAATAAAGTTGTATGACATAACTGCATATCTCTGACTCTTAAAAGAGTTAAGAAACTCAAGTTACCTGGAACATAAAGCAACCATGAAAACACACCTCCACCTATAGAAATCGAAAAGAGTGATAGCCAGAACGCAGAGGAAAAGCATTGGAAATCAGCACCATTATTTAATAACATTACTTTGATCCATGCACTCATTCACTTAAGCCTAGTCAAATATTTAATATTTATTATTAGACACAAATATACAGAATGACCATAAAAAGGTACTATACATGTGCTTATTCTGCAGTTTCCCGTGTATAAAATTAAGAAATTAAAACAATTTGTTTTGTTTAATGCGTGTTGTTTTAGAATTATCATTATGGGTAACGACGATGGTATCAATATGGATAACAATTATAGATAGCCACAAACACACACACAAATGCAGGCACATGTACATACAAATACGGAGCTCATTCTAACAAAATACCAAGGATATTAATGGATTGAAGAGTAGACGTTTATTTCTCATAGTTCTGACGTTTGAATATGCTAAGAGGAGTGTACAAAACAGGCTGTTGTTTGTTTGTTTGTTTCTTTGTATGCTTGTTTGTTTGATTGGCTTGGTTGGTTACTTGGTATAATACATGTATCTGTCATCTCACCCTGCACTCATGGGATATCTTTTTGTGTTCTATGAAAGTCAAGCAATGAAAGGAAGAGATATCCCTTTCATAACTACTCTATCAGTACAGCCTCCTTTTTGACATAATTTATATACAATTTTTCTAATAGCTTTCCAGCCAATATTGTCATATTGGGAGTCAGATTTTAAGATACACATTTAGGAGTTACAAATTCTCATCTAGTAAACCTTATGGAAAAATCCTTAGACCACAATTTATGAATGGGTTTCTCTATCTGATGAAAATGAGGCTTAGAGTAAATTAATTGTCCCATAATCATCTGCCCTGTAAGAGCCAGGAACCAAATTAAGTCAAGCAGCTGCCTTTGATGACTCAGGATGACTTCTTTCCCCATGTCACATTGTACCTTTAATTATATTTAGATCTAAGATACAAAAACAGAATCATTTAGGTGCAACGTTGATAGATTTGTGTCAATTATTGTGGCAAGATTTTATTCAAATCAGCAGAAAGACATTTTTAAAACTTTGAACATAAAATGGAAGGGTACTTTGAAAAAGAAAATATGATATTCATGGTGGCATAATTGTTTCTATTCCAATAAGCTGAGATTTTGGGTCGGTACCTTGAAGAAATAGAACATCCAAATGGAGGCTTTACCTGATCCATTCCATGTCACGCGTATCCTGCTGGCCTTAGAAATCTGTGGATAGATTTTAGATAAGGCTGTGTCTGTAGCTTCTAGCAATAGGAGGGTTTTCCCTTCAATATTCAGAAACACTGATCAAACCTTCCTTTATGTCTTATTGTTGTGTTGCTGCACTTCTGTACTCTAATGACCAGATTGTAAGCAATAGCAACGCTACGCTACTCCTGAGGTCACTCTGTAATCATAAGGAAATCATCTTTTATGCAAATTAAAGTATAAAATTCTCTTTTTAGGAATAAAGATGTCAGATGAAGAGTTATATCTTTTATATCTTTATTTTTTTCCTGTTAGCGTGTCATTCTCCAAAATGAATATTACCAAAGGATTGTATATGTTGAACTTTCTTATCCTAGGGCATTGTAGGGGGCTTTGAGAAGAAATAAAACAATATAGTTGTGTTTTTGTTGTTGCAGTCCGTTGCTGCTGACCTACATGTAAAACGTCAACACTGTGGTGAATGGGAAAAAAAAACAACCTTCCCATGCCCTTCAGTGCTTGCTTCCATCGAATTCTTCTTTGTCATAGCTTATTGGGCCTTCCGCCTTTATAAAACTTAGAAAATTTAAGTTGTCATTTACTTGTGTTATCAACATTATGAAATCCTATCGACCTTTAGCCAGTTTTTTCATTTTGTTTTGCAAGAAAATAGATTCCAAATTGCAAACCAGAGTCTTCCCATGTCAAGTGGGATCATCGATGGTTATTCCTGTATTGTCCCTAATTAAAAATCAACCAATATGCCCACTGACTATTTACTAGTTCAATGAAAGCACCACTTTTTTAGAAACAAACTAGTTATTCAACAAAAATATGTACCAACAAAATGTACTTTTTCTACATAGGGAAATGCATTTTAACTATAAAATGATTAAAGTTATGTCTTTTGCAAGAAAATAGATCCAAATGGAGATCTGAGGTAATATTGTTAAGCAAATATACCCAGTCTCTGCTACACCCGTGCCCTAGGTCATGAACCACTCCATGCATGTTTCTTGGTTTTTATCTTAGTCTCTGGGAGCTCTGAGGGGTCTGGGATAATTGACACTGGTATTGTTCCTCTAGGGTTGCCATTCCTTCCCCTTTTTCTGTCCTTCCCCTAACACTTCCATAGAGGTTCTTGACCTTAGTCCAGTGGTTGGCTCTAAGTGTCTGCATCTGTCTCAGTCATGTGCTGGTAGAGCTTATCAGAGGATAGTCATGCTAGGCTCCTGTATGCAAGCACAACATAGCATTAGGAATGATGTCAGGGTTTGGTTTCTGCCCATGGGTTGGATCCCAAGTTGGGATGGTAACTATGGCCTCTCCTTCAATCTCTGTTCCATTTTTTGTTCCTGCATTTGTATTGCTTAACCATAGAGAAAAGAGAAAAAAAATCAATATGGAACTGGAAGAAAAACAGGAAGAAAAGTGGAATAGAGTAGAAAACTAAGAAATAAAATATAGCCACTTCAACAAATTATACTCATTAAATATTTACATATAGAAAAATGAAACTAGATCCATATCTCTTACTGTGTAGAAAAATAGATTAAAATCTGAAAATATCAAATTCCTGGGAAAAAAATCAAGACAAATACAACAAAATGTAAACATAGGCAATGATTTTCAGAATAAGACTCTGCAAGCGAGCATTGTTTTCTTCAAGCATATATGTGTTTGTGTGAAATTAATAAGGTTCTGCCCTGTTAATAAAATTACTGAATGGGACAGAATATTTTCCATGTATGTGTTTGACAGAAGATCAATATTTAGAACATATAAAGAGTTTACAATATTAAATACAATTTTCCCCAAAGAGTTCAATGAATGATCTCTTAAAGTGAACTTAATCTTCTTAACAAATGAATTTCAGATGGCGAATAAACACATAATATTCTCAGTATTTGTATCTGTCAAGGATATGAAAATTGAGACTACACCACTAGCATTTCATCTAACCCATGTTAGGATGCCTAGCGTTAATAAGAATATAGCAACTGATGGTGAATAAAGGAATTGTTGGAGGGATTTTAAACTGGTAGCACTACCATTGAAGTGAATTTGATGGTTTCTCACAAAACAAGAGCTAGCACTAAGATATGCTTGCTATACTGTCCTATGAATCTGCCCACAGGAATCTAAGTCGCCATACTACAGAAACGTGTGCCCATTTGTATTCAGTGTATTACCATCCACGATAATCAGGTAATTTAATCAATCCAAGTGACCACCAATGAAAAAGGAAATATGTTCAATACACAGAATGAAGATCTATTTAGACATAAAGAATGAAAAATGTCACTTGCAGGAAAATGGTTGCAACTGATGATTTCCTGTTAAATTAAATGTTCTATATTAATAGAAATATCTGTGTGTGTTCACATATGGACACATAGAAATGTTTAGATACATGTATACTAATGTACAACATATGGGGCTCTTTTGTAAGTGGAAGGTGACTATGTAGGAGAAGCTTATTTCTGGAGTATACACCACAGACTTGCTGATAAAGAACTACATTATTCAAAGGATACACAATCATTAACTTTGATGCGAGCTAAATATTTCAATACGTTGTTGTGAATTACTTTTAATAATCATTCTTTAATCTTTTATAACATTATAGAATTTGAATTTTTGTAGATATCTAAAGAGGCATTGCCTTCTTCCAAAACTAATGGGAGAAAAGAAAAGAAAAACGAACAGTAAAGAGAAGGTAATAATCCAGTGTAGTAAGTGCTGGAGTGGCTTAGAAAGTGTTCAAAGAACTACT
>NC_046168.1:60245474-60257142 GCF_011064425.1 Rattus rattus
GACACAGCTACCATGCAGTATTTCCCTGTTGGAACGAGTGCTAAGGTGTTCATTTGATGATTCGGCTGCTTTAAATATCAGCCAACTCTGAAAGCATTTTCTTTCTTTTTTTTTTTTAAGATTTATTTACTTTATTTATAGATGGTTGTGAGCCACCATGTAGTTGCTGTGAATTGAACTCAGGACCTCTGGAAGAGCAGTCAGTGCTCTCAACCACTGAGCCATCTCTCCAGCCCCAAGCATTTTCTTAAAATTCAAGAATTATGAATTATCTGTGAAAACTCTCTTCCACTGTATTTTTTAACAACTTGTCTCTTATGAATTGTTTTCTATTCTTTCCTTCTCATGGGCCTCCTTCCTCACGTATCAGGCTTCACATTGTGCTCGTGTAAGTCACTAAGGATGAATTAGACAAAGGGTATGTCCCACTTAGTTCATCGTCCCATCATGGCGATCCCAGCAGGAATAATGCTAGACAGCTGGAAGGCTAGAAAGGCAGGACCAGGAATGAAAAATTAGCCAAGAGTTCTTGTTGATGCTGATACAAACAAAATATAAAATTAAATGTCTAGGAAATGCTTTCAGTAAAGCAAAGGAGGGATGACCTCCAAAAGGGACGGTTGGAAGATTCAAACTTTTATTGTACATGTGAAGGGAGCACTGACAGAAGCATCCAGAGCATGGAAAGAGGTAGAGGACAGAACATGATCAGCAAAATGCACAGAGAGAACAGAGAAGGAACAGGGGAGAGAGAGAGAATAGGACAAAGATACAAGGGAGGACAAGAGAGCACAAGGCTGGAAGGTCAGGGTTATATAGAAATAGAACTGGGAAGAAGGGAAGTAATGATCTGGGAAGGTTTGAGTAATGAGGAGGAATCATGAGGAGGGCCACGGATCCTGGAGTGAGCCAGGAGGCCATCAAGCACTTTTTATGCAAGAATAGGCTTTCTTAAGAAAGTTATTGCAAGTGTCCGAATTGTCTTTTAGGACCCTAGAACTCCACGACTTTCCAGTGAAATCATTGCCATCAACATATTTACAGGACATAGGAAAGTTTACGTCAAAATAAGAGACAGATGTTCAAATTCTTGAGAAGATGTAAGGTAAATTTTGTTAAACTCAGAATACAATAATATTTTTATTACATGAACACTTCTGTCCAAATACAAGAGAAAGTAAAAAATTAAAGGAAGGGAAGAAATCAAGGGAATGTAGGCATTCAAAACCTCCCATTGTTTCTTCAATGCTCAGGGAGCTCTAGGAACAGGTAGGGGTTGTTATAGTACATGTTCCATAGAGAAAATTCCCTAAAACAAATTTATAAGAAGGGAAAGGTGGCATTTCTTTTCCTGTCCTCATAAGTTAGTGTTATGGTATGACCCCATTACTCAGAACCAATCTGAGAATCATCACTGTGGACATTTTTGAAAGAGCCTACAGGGTTCTAGTTGTTTCCTATGGTCTAGCACTCAAATGACTCCCTTTGGAGTGAAGAACGTGCAAACAAGGATACCTTCCTCAAAGCGAGCTTTAAGGACCAGGAGTAAAGAAGCAATGCGGCTACCCCCCAGAAGCAACGGGGAAAACATGTTCAGCTTTAGAAATAGCTAAATTATTAAATCTTCATTTGGTCACTTTGTATGTCAGCTTAAACATAAGTCCAAAGTGAAAACCTAATATTTTCTCTTCCTGTAAAAGTAAACTTTCAAACATCCCAGGACACACTCTGATCCTATACAAAGATATTCCTCTCCCATTTTGATCATGGGAGCAATTTAGTTTCTTGTGAGACCTATATGGGAGGTTTGGCAGTTGACTGTCTTACTTAAGGTTTCTTGTTTGAAGACTACCAAAAACTAATCAGATTTTAAATTCTGATTACTATCATAAATTCTGATTACTATCATTTTCTCAGTCAACTGTGCATCTTCTACCTCCACCTCTAATGGATGTAGCCCACAGGCTACTCTCTCATCCGGAGGACCTCTGACCCCCACATGAAGCAAGAAGGATGAATAAAAATACCTCTGGAAGATGCGTCACCTCTGCATGTCTTTCAAAGGACACCTTGATCTTTTTATCTTTCAAGTCTGTTCCTTCAGCATTAACAGAATGTTTATTTATCTACTGTGCCCTTTACTGACATTAGTGAGATTATAAGAGTCCTCTAGAAATCATCTCCTAAACTTACTATTTTGAGATAATTCCACCTTGACATTATCCTTCCAAAGTGAGATGTTAAGAAAGCAATATCGCATCTTCCGATTTTTACCCAAACAGTTCTTTCTAAGAAATAAATAACTAGAAATACCCATAGAGAGTCAACACCACTTACTCCTCATAGGCAGTTCTTTTTATCTGCAGTTTAACTCGGACCTTTCGGCTCTGCAGAAGAACGAATGGTTAAAGTTGATGCACCCTGTCCGTAGCAACAGAAAATGCCTTGAAATATTTTAGTCTCACTCAACTGTGTTCCCTAGGGGGAAAGGTGCATTTTAATATACAAAGCTGTCCAGGCACCCCAAGGCTGTCACAAATGACTGTGGGAAACCTCTTCAACTCAGTAATTTGCCTGAAAATTACAAGGCTTGCTATCAAAGGGGAAAAAAAAATACCATAACTCCGAGTTCGGGAAACTTGCTCCAGTTAAATCACATCTCATATAACTTTTAGCTCAATGTGCTCCTATTTTGTTATGGGAGATAATGATAGTGGTTATTATTTGTATCGTGTATGAGCAATGCCTCTGAGCACCCTGCAACTCTGATTTGTTTGACAGTTGACACGGCATGTTTAAATCGCAGCAAAATTGGCATATTGGCTGGTAATAATAATGCAGCCGTAACCGGTTGAATTCCGCTGACATTACGACTTAGAAAGGAAAGATAACTCTTTTTTTTTTTCTCACTTCATCACTTATGATTACAGGGTCCAGACAGTTCAGGCAATAGAGTTAGTAGGAATATATTGTGTTACTGTCCCTGAGAGCCACGCCATGTCCTAATGGACCTGTTTCTACTGTTGAAAGGGGTTGAGCTAATTGTATTCCGTACATGCCTGAGACCGAAGCATAAGAAGTCACATAAAACAGAGGAGAGATTGCCAGATCTCATCTTTTCTGCCTGGACTGATTCTGGAAAGGTGGGGGAAGTAAGCTATGTCTTCAATGACACCTGGTTTCCTTGTTTCTGCCGACAGCTGTGAGTGAAGGACCAACAGCACAACAACAACCCATGCTGCCCCCAGCTCAGCCTGAACATCCCAGCAGCGAAGAAGCCCCCAGCAGAACCATCCCTACAGCCTGTGTGCGGCCAACTCACCCACTCCGAAGTTTTGCAAACCCTTTGCTACCTCCACCGATGAGTGCAATAGAACCAAAAGTCCCTTACACACCGCTTTTGTCGCAGCCAGGTGAGTACCTGTGACCCTTAACAAGGTGCTGTTCCAATCAGTGACTCCTCTACTTGAGTGCAGAAGAGAAATTGAGAAGGTCTAGATATCAGTGTGTTCTCAGGGTGGATTGCCTGCCCGTTGTACTCATGTTTGTTACTGGTGGTTGAGAAGTAATCCGCGAAATGACACGTGGATAATACTGTAAGCAACTTATTTCACTCTGAGGATCAGCTGGGCAAGGTTTCTTTACCTACTACTTTTACCACCAGAAAGCATAGGTTCTAATATTTTAGGAATTTATCTCTGCCTCTCAGTTTATGTTCAACTTATTTACTGACAAAAAACATATGTAAAAAGTGTTATGTCAAATGTCCCAAAACTGTTAAAAGGAAATAATGAAGTATCCAAAATAATTATGGGTTTAATACTATAACCCATACGTCATCTTCATTCACATTTTAATAAGGGAAGCAAAGTAGCTTACTATTGTATACCAAAGACGACTAATTATGTAATATCATGAAACTAAACTGCAATGACACTTTTTGTTATTTTCTTATCTTGTGTCAGTCAGAAGTGTCATTATGCTCTCACTAAAAGTAACAGGAAAGTTTAGTTGGGCCCTAGTTTTGAAGGTTCTAGTTCATGACTTATTGACTGTCGTGAGGCAGCAGCCTATCAGTCCTGGTAGGAATGTGTGGCAGGACAAACCACCCATTCCATTGATTGGAAGTCAAAGATGAGGAAGGAGGAAATGACTAGTCTTCTAGTCCCCTTTGAGTGTATGGACCCAATAAACTAACGACCTCTCAGTAGACACATCGCTTAGAGTTCTACTGTCTCAAAAGATCACCACACTGGGGTTCAAGTCTTTATCCAGGAACATTCAATCCAAAATACGGCAGAAGAAATTATTTCTTTTTTTTTTTGTAAGTAATAGTATTTCCTTGAACAGAAAGCCAAAAAATAATAATAATAATTTTACTGGGAAGACCCTAGTCATTACCTCTTTTCCCATCTTTGATTTCCAAGCAACGGGATGGGTGCTTTGTTCTGCCACACATTCCTACCAAATAATTTTTTAATGCTATTTTAAGTGAAAGGAAAAAAAATTAATGTAGAAGTGGCACTTGATCTGGGATCTGGTTTACGGCAACCAAGCTGAACTGGGAAGCTGTAGGAGAGCAAACTCAGCAAAGGGAATGTTGAGTTTGGGGGCAACTGAGAGTAGAACAGAGAACCGGCCTTTTTCAATATAGTCTTCTAATTAAAATAGTATTAAACAGACTCTAGCGTGGTGGAGCCTAAATGATTATACTGTGTCCTTAGGAATAGGATCAGGGACTTGTACTGTCCCAGACTATATTCCATCAAATAATAGCCATATCTAAATGGGTAACAGCTGGTGGAAGGCCATGCAAACAAAGCCACATCACGACTCTCTCTATTGTCCACCATGAGCCTTTTGTTATTTGACTATTGCTGCCATCTTGTTTGAATTCTTTATCAGAAGCTACCTCTCCTTTCATATTTTCCGACCCTTCTGTCTTGAGTTCTTGATTTGATTTGATTTCTTTTTTTCATAATTTTCCATTAAAGGCTATCTTCCATTTACATTTTGTGAGATGTACTCTACCCTCGCTCCGGAATTATTAAATGCCTTTCTCTTTTATGTTCCTCCCTCATTGTCTGCCCCGGACTCCTGTGCATTTTATAATGCCTTACCTCATGATTTTCAAATAAGTCTCCCTACATTGCTCCTGACACATGGTGGATAGTGTGCTTTTTAAAAGGGGCTGCTGTTTACTTATTCTAATAGAAAAAGAAAATTAGCAGACTGACAAATGTATTAGTGCTGACATTAACTACATGCTTCTTAGCCCAAAAGATGAAATACTTAGAGCTTTCAACAAATTTTAATTCCAAGAAAATCATTACTTTAGTCAAACTGATTGATGAAGTAAGATCATTCTGTTGTCAGCTCAGAAAAGAAAATACCTCAAATAATCTTGCTGTGGATTTCACAATAAAAGACTGCGTAATTAGTAATGAATTTGTCTTTACTTACTGAACATAATTACTTTAGAATATGGTAATGGGAGGCATTGCTCTAATTTTTAAAGAATGTGGTAAATGAGAGGCTCCTCTGCTTTGAAAGCTTTGCGATTAGCATCAATGAAAGCTCTCCTCTCCTAGATAGGATTTCTGCATGTGGTATTTCATGAGCAGTGTTAAGGGTCCCAGCCTCAATTTGCCTCCCACTGAGAATGCAGAGCTGTGCTCGCACCAGCTTTATGTATGAGGAATAGGGCAATGCATATTATGGAGTAACAATCTCTCTGGGATCACAGAGCTCTTTGCAGCATTGCTGTGGTGGGTGGTAATTAGAGACGCAATCTGTTGTCATAATGGCTGGAATTCTGCTACCTGCAAACGTAGACTCATTCCTTCATTTTCCCCCCTCCCCATGCTGAGTTAGAGATTTAGCTTAATAGACCTCAGGTTCTTTATGGTGTCTTTTGAGATTTCGTCTTGTGAGAAAGTGATTCTGTACCTTATAGTTTCATGTCCATGGTGTTGAAGAACAGTATTGCCCTTACACATCCCACAGAGCAGTCACTGTCCCTTGAAAATCACAGCTGTGGATGTAGTGATTTGACTTAGTCCCTTCTCAGGTTAAATAGAAAATGTTTGGTGGAATATTGGGCTTACTGCATTATAAATTCCTTATAAATCTTACAAAGGGTCAAAATAGGGCATGGATAGGGTATGGGGTGTGTGTGTGTGTGTGTGTGTGTGTGTGTGTGTGTGTGTGTTTGTGTGTGCGCATGTCTGTTCATGCACGCATGTGTAGTTTCTCTCCCAAAGTTTGTCTTAACTGTGAAAAGACCAGCAGTACTTTTGCAGCTTTGAGGCTTTCTACCTGGCCTCTTTGTTCCCAGAATAATGACTAGGAGATTTAACTATCTATAAATATACGACTAGACCATAAGCTTTGGCCGGTCCTCATAGCTGATAATTATATAACCCTGTGTCTCCCACACAGTTGATTACCTCTCCTCAGTTTCCTGCATCTGAATCCCTCTGAGATCGAGGAAAATCTCTTGCCTCTAACTAATTCTCAGAGATCCAATCTCTCTCTACAAGAACTCCCACCTTCTATTTCTCACTCTGAGCTGATGACATCACCTTCCACGCATTACATAAAAGATTTTTCCACATATGTTAAATGAACTTAGAATGGTGGCCCATTTGTCCTGCAGAACTACCATGACAAAAACCATGTAATTCCTCAAATACTGATATTGATGGCGTTGGCCTACTAAGCACTCACATCTTTGTTAAACAAAGGGAATTCAATAATGCCTTCACTTATTTATCTATATAAAAAGGTATTCTGATCTTTTCAATTTTTGAGTGATCAATATGTCAGTGGACATGACAAAACCAAAGAACAATTCATTGTATAGAAAATTGAGTTTGATTTTTTTTCCCTGCACACTCTGGTATGTCTTTCAATTTGTCTGCAGATTGAGAACAAGGCATAGGTATATATGGATGACGGTGGACAGAAACGGTGTATTATTTCTATTTTATGACTGGTTGGGAAATTATATTCCCTTTGAAACATGATTTTTTTGTCGGGGACCATTTCAGTAAATATGCTATATCATAAAGCAGCCAATAACTTGATTTTTATAAATTATTACTATGTATTTCAGCATCACAATCTCAAACCACCATTGGAGTGTCCATTAAAGATGTCACCCAAATGTCCCAATCTGATAGAGTCAGTCACAGGCAGAGGTTGTTGGAGATCAAATGTCCTTTAGCAGGGGCCATAAAGCTTTCATTGTTAGGATTGGTCAGAGAAGTCACTCAACACAACTAAATAGCTGGGATGTATAGATTTGGTGTTATTGGAGACAACATTGCACAATTGTACGCAGGAAAATTACACCACCTTCCAATAAATACATTTCCTTTCATGTCAAGTCCCACCTGTGTTTTTATCAAACATGTTAAGATTTTTTTGTCCTCACTTATAACAGCTTTGGTTAAATAAATGAAATTTGATCTGTTATAATCTAATGACCTTAAATTACACTTTTTTAAGGTGTAACAAGACATCTTTCCTTAGCTATAGATAATATTTGTCACCCTGTCACCTACTTAGTGTTTATTGTGGAATATACTAATTTCCTATAAACTGGTGTTCTAACAGGTAAATAGGACAAAGGTCTGTTAACTGTCTTAAAAACAGGGACATCATTTTCGGAGACAATTTAATGAGTGCTGTATGTGACTGACGTCTCATACATTGATGATAAAACTGAGAGTTGAAAATGTTAATGAATCTTCCCATGTTCAATAACTCTGTTTGAAAGCACACATCAAAAATTCAGAAACATATAATAACCTTGATAAGAAATGTGTGTTTTCTTTTGTTTTGCTTTTTTTTGTTAGTTTCAGAGATACTCATAGGTTGATTTCTTTCTACTACAAAGACCCTTTCAAGTTGATGCTAGACACTAAGTATTCCTAAGGAAAAATTGTAGCAGATAAGATAACATTTACATTAGGTTTGGCATAAATGGATTTATAGTGCATTCATTTGTTATTGCGTGGGTGTTCCTATAGAGTATGTGTATGTATGTACACACACTCCACTCATATGTGTATGTGTATTGTATGATACATATGCGTGGCCATGAAACCAAAGCACACATGAGAAAGTCAACAGACAACATTCATGATGCCTTCAAATTTCTGTGGAATCCAGGGATCAAACACGGAGCTCACTGAGCAACTCTGTCTGGCCAGCTCCAGATACTTACTGCCTTCCAGCCTTGTTAGGAAAACAATGATGCTTTAGTATCCATGTTGCTATTAGATAGGAGAAGTAACTGATAATAAGAATCCTAACTCTCCAGACAGCTCTGAACCCATGACCATCTTACTAACTTCACCCGTTCCAAACTGCCAGTCATCCCTCTTCAGTAAGACTGAAAGCCAGGCCCTGTATCTGTTGCTATTCCTGATGACAAGAGCTTTAAAATCTGTCATGGAAAACTGAGATGACCAGAGAGAAATGAAGAATGGAAATATAAATAAAGACATGGTGATATCATGCATACTGTAGGAGAGGAAGCATGACATAGGTCCAAGACAGCAGTACACTCATGACTAAAGCTATTCAGGTTTACAAAAATTATTTAGAGAGGTTTAAAGAAGTAATACCTGAATCAAACTTTTAATCCCTTCCATCGAGGTTTCTCAATGTACTAAAAGAAGAGTGAATATTTTATTGAGAATATTTAAATCATATATAAACCTGAAATTAGTAGATATTTTAATATAATTAAAGTATAAAATATCAAAATGTCGTGTAAGCATCAGAGACAATTAAAGAGGCATGTGTTCAAATGAGATAGTTTAAACCATGTCAGGGTGTTCCTTGGGTTGGAGATTTCATAGTCTCCTGGGTGACAGAGAATGATGGGGAAAGAATGGGCAGAAGTTATTTTCAAAGTAAACAATCCTTTTGCATATCTTATGAACAAAATAGATAGCACGCTTAAATTCTCATGAGTGCATTCTGCTGTTTTTTTGTAAAATGTCTTAGAAATCAAAATGTTTTTTTTTTTATAAAAGTCAGCTTAGGGAAAACGAATATACTTACTACTTCAAATATTATAAGCATTTCTAAATCATAAAGAGCACCACTAAGCAGATTCATGTTTGACTACAAAGCGACTACAACCAACCATGAGAGGGTCAGAGCATCCTTATAACCTTTCCGGAATTCTATAGCGTTATTCTTGGGATCTTCATCCAAACTCTTAGATGCAATGAATACTCAACTCCCAGTTCAGTTTGTTGGAGTAAAACTATAAAAAGAAAATAGCACCAGGATGTGAATGCCTTTCATCAATTTCAAGCCTAGTCAAAATACACCAGTTTGAGAGTGAATGGAATGATGAGATCAATTAATTGGTGATCAAGGCAGATAAAATGAAGCAACTTCCAAATTTGTAACAACTGGGTCCTAAAGTGTAAAATGATCTCAACAAGTTCCATCCTGTGCTACAAAACTTACTGTACTCAAATCTTAATGCAGAGTGGAAAGAGCAACCTGAACTCACAGATCCAGAAACTTCTATGGTCTAAGTTACTTTGGTTAAAATAAGCAGACATGCCATGGTTCCTTTGTAGTCCAGCGCAGAGGATCAGGAGCTACAGCGTTTCCACAGGAGAAAGGGCCAGGCCATGGAAGCTAGTGAACTTGGTTCTGCCACCAGAAGGAGTGATGTGTGATGTTTCTCCTCTGACACCTACTTTACTCATGTGTGAGATCAGATAATCTTTAAGAATGGAGTATAGGACTTTTCCCTTTGATTTGAGAAAGAGTAAAAGTATGGTAACACTTTTTGTTTGATTAAGGACTTCCAACTCTAGCCCACCAGTTCAGAGCTCATGGTGACCTAAACTAAGGCTCCAAGGAATCCAGTATCCTCTTCTGACCTCTGTGGTTACCTGCACACATGACATTCACTCATGCTGACATCACACACACACACACACACACACACACACACACACACACACACACACACAGAAAGTAAATCACAAATCTTAAAAAAAAAGATTCTAAACATCACTGTCAAAATCTCAGCTGTGTAAGTATGTTATAGATCATTATTTTAGTTCATCAATTTGTGTCAGATTCCAGAGCTTTCTTTGAAGGTATGGGGAAGGTCAAGAAAGGTTTCTGTACTAGACTCCTACTAATGAACTGTTGAATACACGTTTTCAAAACCTAGCACTGAAAATAAACAAAAGGACTATGTGTTAAAATGAACTGAACTATCAGCAAGCTATAATGATGAGACATAGGGTAAAAATTAGTGGCCAATCCAATGATAATTCATAAAGATTTTCTGGCAGGCGGGGCCTTGTAGAGAATGCATTACCACAAATAGACATCCTGTGAAGTTGTGAACGTTGACTTTCAACTTAGGCATCCAGGAGGATTGATGTCCTTGTTCCCAGAATCTCCATCACCAGGATGCTTAGGTTTTCAGAGGAGAGTGCCTTTTATCTTTTGTAGCAAAAAGAATTCTAACATTTGTGTGTGTGTGTGTGTGTGTGTGTGTGTGTGTGTCTGTGGATTACTGAGATAAGCAAACCGCTGATTTCAAATGAGAGGCGTATCACAACATGATTGTACATGCCAGCTTATAGAAATAATGAAATTGGAATAGCTGCCCTTTTCAATGTCTTTTCTAAATTGCTGCCTTAAACATCTTTCTTTCACACCCCTGATTCTCTTACTCGGTAAGTCACATGCACCTTTCTATTTACACAGTCTGCGAGTCATCATTTCCTAATAAAGCGTGCATTTTGCAAACCACAATAATATGCAAACCGAGGATGCTTTTAAAATCAGGGACTGCAGGCTTAACTTTTAGTTCCCCTTCTTGTTACACTTGAAATGACAGTCCATGCTGGCTTTAACTTTGAAATGCTCTACAGTTGGTTTCTCAACAGAAAAAGGCTGTGCTGTGCAAACAAGACATAGCCAACACCTGGCTTAGTGTGGAAAACACAGCAGGACAGAGGGGCCCCATGAAGACTAGGGAGAGTTGCTCTATTCAGCCTTGTCTCTTATCCATCAGAGAGAAAGTTGAAATAAAAGCACTGACTAGCAACAAACAAGCAAACAGCTACCCCCAACCCCACCCCTCTGGCAGGAAGGCCTACTATCCTAACTGACCACCTCGGCTGTTGAATATGCCGTTTAAATACTTTGTGCTTCAATTTCCCACCATAACTAGAGAAAATAAATTCTAACCTAGAAAGGTACTGCTGCGTAACTTTAAGAAATCAAAGTATATTAACGTGAGATATGCTTATAAAATTATAGTATTTAACTTTTTTAATTTTATGGGATATATTTTTTTATTTACATCCTTTCCTGGTTTCCTGTCCATAAGGCCCTTATCCCCTCCCTTCCCCTTGTTCTATAAGGGTGTTCCCCTCCCCACCCACCCCCCCTTACGAATCCCTCCCGGACATTCCCCTACACTGGGCGTCCAACCTTGGCAGGACCAAAGGGCTTCTCCATCCTTTGGTGCCCAACATGGCCATCCTCTGCTACCTATGCAGCTGGAGCCATGGGTTAGTCTGTGTATAGTCTTTAGGTAGTGGTTTAGTCCCTGGGAGCTCTGGTTGGTTGGCATTGTTGTTCTTAACTTAGAAACTTCTGATCC